>NC_053024.1:127106661-127379574 GCF_003073215.2 Triticum urartu | reverse complement strand
ATGTTGAGATGTTGAGGAAGGAATTAGGGCACAAATCATGAAGATCGATCCCATAATAGTACATGATGCCGCGAACGAATGGGTGGAGAGGAAATCCTAGCCGAGGACAAAGTGAGGGAGGAATACAACCCTCTCATGGGGTTCCGGAGTGGGGACGATTTGTCCCGCCGTCGGGAGACGGTGGCCGATTTTCTTGGCCAGATACCTGCCTCTCGAAGCTTTTTGATATCCTTCTCTCGGACGGTAGAGGCCATCCATTTGCCTCCTACTCTGGATCCAGACATCTTTGGAAGACCTCTTGTGGGTAGAGGAGGTGAACGCTCGCGCGTTGGAGCCTGAGAAGAATGGAATGAGTTGGGAAGAAGGTATGGGTGAAGAGGGTGAATTCTTGCCCCTTTATAAGGGCGGAAGAGGCGATGCACCTCCCCCTCGCTTGGTAAAACCTCTTATTCCCCAAGCACCGTAAGTAATGGCGCGGTTGGGTTACCCGCGTCCGTATTGATGAGAATCCCGTGATAAGGGGGACACGATCTCTTCTTTGACAAGACATGTCGAGAAAACTGCCCCTCAATATGTGTGGTGCTGGTTGAGAAAAACGGTTCGAATAAAGACCGGGCTATGACATGATATCATGCTGTCAAAATGTGTGAGCAGATTGGATTTGTGGAAATGTTATTCTCTCTACGCTGGTATGTGGAACTTGTTTTGCAGAGCCGGACACTATCCTTGTGTTCAAAATCTTCTATGGAGTATTCGGAGGAGGAACCCGCCTTGCAATGCCGAAAACAATACTGCGCGCCGGACTCATCGTCATTGAAGCCTGGTTCAGGGGCTACTGAGGGAGTCCTGGATTAGGGGGTCTCTGGACAGCCGGACTATATCCTTTGGCCGGATTGTTGGACTATGAAGATACAAGATTGAAGACTTCGTCCCGTGTCCGGATGGGACTCTCCTTGGTGTGGACGGCAAGCTAGGCAATACGGATAGGAAGATCTCCTCCCTTGTAACTGACTCTGTGTAACCCTAGACCCCTCCGGTGTCTATATAAACTGGAGGGATTTGGTCCGTAGGACAACATACAATCATACCATAGGCTAGCTTCTACGGTTTAGCCTCTACGATCTCGTGGTAGATCAACTCTTGTAATACTCATATCATCAAGAACAACCAAGCAGGACGTAGGGTATTACCTCCATCAAGAGGACCCGAACCTGGGTAAACTTCGTGTCCCCTTCCTCCTGTTACCATCCGCCTTAGACGCACAGTTCGGGACCCCCTACCCGAGATCCGCCGGTTTTTACACCAACAGGGGTTGCCTTTTACCGTTGCACATAATGATTTTGATGAATATAACATGTATGTGCTTTCTGCTCCTACTTGCAATTATTATGAGAGAGGAACTATATCTCCACCTCTCTATGTTTCCAACATGGTAAAATTGCAAGAAACTGTTTATACTATGCATTGGCCTTTACTATGTGTGCATGAATTGTTCTTTTATGACATGCCGATGCATAGGAAGAGAGTTAGACTTCATCATTACTTTATATATGTTACCTTGTGCTCACTACTAAATGCCAAATCATTGCTAATTAAAATTGGCTTTGATATACGTTGGGATCCGGGTGGATTCACTACTTGAGCACTATATGCCTAGCTTAATGGCTTTAAAGAAAGCACTGCCAGGGAGACAACCTGGAAGTTTTAAAGAGTCATTTATTTCTGTTGAGTGATTTCATATAGTTTAAAAACAAAAAAATTAAAGAGGGGAACCCAAAACTTTTCAAAAAGAAAAGTGAAAGTAAGATAGACGAGCATTGTGAAAGTGGGGGACGTCCTTGAACTTTGTTCATGCCCATGGAAACTTTGTGAATCTTAATTACAGAAAATTTTTCAACAAAAATAATTATCCCTTGTACAATTCCATTGTATTATAAAAATAATGTGCCAAGGTTTGCCTTTAGGATGTTTACATTTGCTTGTTGGTTTGTACGGTGCAGGACAAAAACTTTGGCTATAGTGCGCGATTTTACATTTTTTATTGGAACGTGAAACGGTTCTGATTATTTTTGCAATGTCTTGCTATACAAATTTTTTATTTTTCCTAATTTTTGTAGAATTTTTGAAGTACAGAGGTATGGTGAATGTTCAGATTATTACAGACTGTTCTGTTTTAGATTGATTATGTTTTTATGCATAGTTTGCTTGTTTTGATGAAACTATCGATTTATATCACTGGATTAAGATATGTAAAAGTTATATTATAGTAGCTAAAATGCAAAAACAAAATATGAATTGGTTGGCAACAGTGGATCTTACCGAGTTTTTTGTTGAAGTTTTGTGTGGATGAAGTGTTCGATGATCGAGAAGGTCTCGATGTGAGAAGAAGGAAGAGAGGCAAGAGCTCAAGCTTGGGGATGCTAGAGGAATCCCATGTTAATATTCAAGGAGACTCAAGCGTCTAAGCTTGGGGATGCCTCGGAAGGCATCTCATCTTTCTTCAACAAGTATCGGTATGTTTTCGGATTCGTTTCGTTCATGCGATACGTGCAAATCTTGGAGCGTCTTTTGCATTTAGTTTTCACTTTTCTTTTATGCACCATGCTGGTGTGAGATAGTCCTTGCTTTATTTATAGAATGATCTATGCACTTCACTTATATCTTTCGAGTATGGATTTATAGAATGCTTCATGTGCTTCACTTATATCATTTGAAGTTTGGATTGCATGTTTCTCTTTACATAGAAAACCGCCATTTGTAGAATGCTATTTTACTTCACTTATATTTTTTTAGAGCGTGGGCATATCTTTTCTAGAAATAATTAAACTCTCTTGCTTCACTTATATCTATTTAGAGAGATGACAGGAACTGGTCATTCACATGGTTAGTCATAAAATCCTACATAAAACTTGTAGATCACTAAATATGATATGTTTGATTCCTTGTAATAGTTTTGCGATATAAAGATGGTGATATTAGAGTCATGCTAGTGGGTAGTTGTGGATTAGTAGAAATACTTGTGTTGAAGTTCGTGATTCCCGTAGCATGCACGTATGGTGAACCATTATGTGATGAAGTCAGAGCATGATTTAGTTTTTGATTGTCTTCGTTATGAGTGGCGGTCGGGGACGAGCGATGGTCTTTTCCTACAAATCTATCCCCCTAGTAGCGTGCATGTAGTACTTTGTTTCGATAGCTAATAGACTTTTGCAATAAGTATGTGAGTTCTTTATGACTAATGTTGAGTCCATGTATTATATACACTCTCACCCTTCCATCATTGCTAGCCTCTCTAGTACCGCGCAACTTTCACCGGTACCTTAAACCCACCATATACCTTCGTCAAAACAGCCACCGTACCTATCTATCATGGCATTCCCATAGCCATTCCGAGATATATTGCCATGCAACTTCCATCATCTTCATATACATGACTTGAGCATCATTGTCATATTGCTTTGCACGATCGTAAGATAGCTAGCATGATGTTTTCATCGCTTGTCCGTTTTTTTGATGTCATTGCCACGCTAGATCATTGCTCATCCCGGATACACTGCCGGAGGCATTGATATAGAGTCATATCTTTGTTCTAGATATCGAGTTGTAATATTGAGTTGTAAGTAAATAAAAGTGTGATGATCATCATTATTAGAGCATTGTCCCAGTGAGGAAAGGATGATGGAGACTATGATTCCCCCACAAGTCGGGATGATACTCCGGACGAAAAAAAAGAAAAAAAAAGAAAAAAAAGAGAAAGGCCATAAAAAAAAGAAGGCCCAAAAAATATAATGAGAGAAAAAGACAGAAGGGACAATGCTACTATCCTTTTTCCACACTTGTGCTTGAAAGTAGCACCATGTTCTTCATATAGTGAGTCTCTTATGATATCACTTTCATATACTAGTGGGAATTTCTCATTATAGAACTTGGCCTGTATATTCCGATGATGGGCTTCCTCAAACGCCCGAGGTCTTCATGAGCAAGCAAGCTGGATGCACACCCACTTAGTTTCCAGTTTGAGCTTTCATACACTTATAGCTCTTAGTGCATCCGTTGCATGGCAATCCCTACTCACTCACATTGATATCTATTGATGGGCATCTCCATAGCCCATTGATACGCCTAGTTGATGTGAGACTATCTTCCCCTTTTTGTCTTCTCCGCAACCACCATTCTATTCCACCTATAGTGCTATGTCCATGGCTCACGCTCATGTATTGCGTGAAAGTTGAAAAGGTCTGAGAACATCAAAAGTATGAAACAATTGCTTGGCTTGTCATCGGGGTTGTGCATGATTTGAATATTTTGTGTGGTCAAGATGGAGCATAGCCAAACTATATGATTTTGTAGGGATAACTTTCTTTGGCCATGTTATTTTGAAAAGACATGATTGCTTTATTAGTAGGCTTGAAGTATTATTGTTTTTATGTCAAAACATAGACTATTGCTTTGAATTACTCATGTCTTAATATTCATGCCATGATTAGATACATGATCAAGATTATGCTAGGTAGCATTCCACATCAAAAATTATGTTTTTTACCATTTACCTACTCGAGGACGAGCAGGAATTAAGCTTGGGGATGCTAATACGTCTTCGTCATATCTATAATTTTTGATTGTTCCATGCCAATATTCTACAACTTTCAGATACTTTTGGCAACTTTTTATACTATTTTTGGGGACTAACATATTGATCCAGTGCCCAGTGCGAGTTCCTGTTTGTTGCATGTTTTTGTTTTGCAGAATATCCATATCAAACGGAGTCCAAACGGGATAAAAATGGACGGAGATAATTTTTGAAATATTCGGAGAATATGGGAAGAAAAATCCACGCGAGACGGTGCCCGAGGGAGGCAAGAGGCAGGGGGGCGCGCCCCACCTCCTGGGCACGCCCCTGACCCTCGTGGGCTCCCCGTAAGGCAGTTGATGCCCTTCTTCGGCTGCAAAAAAGCTAATTTTTAGGAAAAAATCACAGCCAAGATTTTAGTCCAATCGGAGTTACGGATCTCCATATATATACGAAACAGTGAAAGGGTAGCCGGACAGAATGCAGAAATAGATAGAGATAGAGAGACAGATACAATCTCGGAGGGGCTCTCGCCCCTCCCATGCCATGGATAACAAGGACCAGAGGGGAAACCCTTCTCCCATCTAGGCAGGAGGTCAAGGAAGAAGAAGAAGGAGGGGGCTCTCTCCCCTTCGCTTCCGGTGGCACCGAAGTGCCACAGGGGCCATCATCATCACCGCAATCTTCACCAACAACTTCACCGCCACATCACCAAATCTTCCCCCCTCTATGCAGCGGTGTAACCTCTCTCTTACCCGCTGTAATCTCTACTTAAACATGGTGCTCAACGCTCTATATTATTTCCCAATGATGTATGGCTATCCTATGATGTTTGAGTAGATCCGTTTTGTCCTATGGGTTATTTGATGATCGTGATTGGTTTTCGTTGCATATTTTATTATTGGTGTTGTCCTATGGTGCTCTCCGTGTCACGCAAGCATGAGGGATCCTCGCTGTAGGGTTTGCAATATGTTCATGATTTTCTTATGATGGGTGGCGTGAGTGACAGAAGCATATACCCGAGTAAGTAGGTTGTTTGCGTATGGGATAAAGAGGACTTGATGGTTTAATGCTATGTTTGGGTTTTACCTTAACGATCTTTAGTGGTTGTGGATGCTTGCTAGAGTTCCAATCATAAGTGCATATGATCCAAGTAGAGAAAATATGTTAGCTTATGCCTCTCCCTCATATAAAATTGCAATAATGATTACCGGTCTAGTTATCGATTTCCTAGGGACAAATAACTTTCTTGTAACAAAAAGCTCTTAACTAAACCTAACTTAGTTGTGTCTTTATCTAAACAACCTCTACTTTTTATTTACTTGCTCTTTATTATCTTGAAAACCTATCCAACAACACCTACAAAGTACTTCTAGTTTCATATTTTTCTAGGTAAAGCGAACGTCAAGTGTGCGTAGAGTTGTATCGGTGGTCGATAGATCTTAAGGGAATATTTATTCTACCTTTAGCTCCTCGTTCGGTTCGACACTCTTACTTATCGAAAATTGTTGCGATCCCCTATACTTGTGGTTTATCAAAGCACGGTCCCTAAGTAGCTGAAATACCTTTGGAGACACAACTCACAACACAAACAAAATTGGGTTAAGTTGGGGTGGCAGGAGTGTGAGGTGGGCAAAACTATGTGGAAGTTATGGTGGTGGTGGTTGATGAAGAAGCAACCGTCCCTAAGTATCCTAGACACCTTAGGAGACTCAAATCACTCCTCAAGCAACCACTAATGCGATGGGAACAAAATTGGTTAGGTTGCGGAAGTCGGTGGTGGTGTAGCGGATGATGTGGTGGAGGACCTAGGCAAAGGTGTCAAAATTGTCAAAATTTGATGGAGTCAAAAGATGTTTGTGGTATTTTGTGGGAAGGGGAATGTCAAGAGATTTCCAATGAGCTAAAGAAAGCGAAAATCGGACTTTGGATGAATTAGTTATGGCCGAAACAAAAAGCAGCTGAAATCTGAAACTACAGGTTACAGACGTCCGGACAAGGTCGGATGTCCGGGGGCCGGACATCCGGGTGGGCTCGGAAATCCGTAAATTTGGCTCGGGTTAGGGGTTCTGGTCGTCCGAAAAAGGTTGGAAGTCTGGTCGGTCCAGGGGCTGTGGATGTCCGTGAAAGGTCGGTCTTCCGGGGTCGGGGTCAACGCGAGATGCGAGATCCGGGGCGCGATTTTGGGCGGAAAATGATGATTTTCTGGTTAAAATTGAGGATATTTCGTGGATTAAAGATGGCGAAACTTTGGGAGATGCTAGACCCACTTGAAACCAAGCAAATCCATGAATCAAAATCAACAAAACATCATCAAACCAACAAATCACAAAAAAAATTGGGGCTATTTTTGGTGGGGATTTTTGAAATTGGGGAATAACACAACAAAATTAGGCTAGAAAACAACGAGGGGAGGCCCAAAAATCGTTATCAATGTGGCTCTGATACCAAGATGATGTATGGTAGAATTCTAATTGCCTGATCTTTCACGAAAGGAGCGGATCCCGCGAAGAACACAAAGAACACGAGGGAAAACACGAGGGGAAACACAAGGGGAAACACGAGAGAATCACTAAACCAACAAGAAATAGTCACACTATGCTAGATCCTCGAGTACATAGGAGATCACGCGATCCACAATCAACAACAGACAATACAAAAGGTAGCCTGTCTTCTCTGTGAGGAGGTCTTGTGGTTCTTCTCCACAAGAAGGTCTTGAATCCAAAGGGATCTTCCCCGTAGAGGCCGCGACCTCTCTTGTGGAGTAGATCTGATGTGGATGAGCAATACTCTATCTCTAAATATGAGTATAACCAATGCTAACCCTCAAATGGTGGAGGTGGAGGAGTATATATAGTCTTGGGTCACGAAGGGGTAAGTGATGATACATGGGCCTCGGCCCGTTACTCTGCGCACAGACAAGCGTCAGTCGTCCAGTGGCTCGCGAGGGTCTGGTCGTCCGATACTTGTTGGACGTCCGGTGTTTTGGCTTGGGATAGCCATCGTCAGATTTTCGAACGTTGTCGGTCATCGGGTGGCTGATGGTCGTCGGACGTCCGGCCTTGGTCGGTCGTCCGGCCGCTATAGCTTTCACCGGATGTTCCATCTGGCTGGTGGGGACTCCAGGCGTCAGACGTTTGGTGACTGTCGGACGTCCGAGAGCTGATTCTTCCTGGCAGCTCTTCCTCTTGTTCCGTGCACTTGGTGTCCTCGTCGTCATTTACATGGTCTTCCTCTTTGTTCCTGGTCATGCATAGCACATATATTTGAGGGAGTAGCCATGTCTCACATGTAGAAAGTGAAGTTTCGGAGAGGAGCGAGTTCACCTTGTGTCCAATGCTAAATATTCGAGGTCTCGTCATATGTCCTGTTGGAGCTTGGAGAGTAGTCGGAGTGTACATGGGGATGAATGTGGGATGCTCTGCATCACCGGAGCTTCTCACAACAAGCATGATGGTTTTCGGTAGGGAACATCCCACCTTTGGGGACGAAAAGATATCCATAGCCTCTTATTGCTTTCAAGTTTTTTTCTCGTGTCAACACAGAACAGCAAGAGTATTGTGTGATTTTTTGTGATTTTTCGGGGTTCGTTTGGACATTTTTATGCATTAAGTGAGTTTTCAATGCATTTATGTGCATAATTCAAATTTTAACTGCATGCGCATGCTCCAGTGCATATAAATTGGTTGAAAAATCAAATCTGTATCCTTGGGTGCATGCTTAGGTCCCATGCAACAAATGGGAATGAACTTCAAGCACCAGGGCACCATTGATTGCCGGCAAAACATTGAGATGCCTGGTTTTTAAATTCTAGTGAATCCAAAACTCACTAAAATTCATGAAACTTGGCATGCTATCATGGAGCGGCATCAACATGCCGTGGTACAAATTTTGTCCCATTTGGGGTAGGTTTGGGTATATGCTTCTCACAAACCGGAGCTTCTCACAACAAGAATGATGGTTTTCGGTAGGGAACGTCCGACCTTTAGGGACAAAACGATATTCGTTGCCTCTTATTGCTTTCAAGTTTTTTCTCGTGTCAACATAGAACAACATGAGTGTTGTGTGAATTTTTGTGATGTTTCATGGTTCGTTTGGACATTTTTATGCATTAACTGTGTTTTCAATGCATTTATGTGCATAATTAAAATTTGAACTACATGAGCATGCTCCAGTGCATATAAATTGGTTGAAACATCAAATTTGTGTCCTTGGGTGCATGCTTAGGTCCCATGCAAGAAATGGGAATGAATTTCAAACACCATGGCACTGTTGATTGCCGGCAAAACATTGAGATGTTTGGTTTTTAAATTCTAGTAAATCTAAAACTCATCTGAAATTCGTGAAACTTGGCATGCTATCATGGAGTGGCATCAACATGCCGTGGTCCAAATTTTGTCCAATTTGGGGTAGGTTTGGGTATATGCTTCTCACAAACCGGAGCGTCTCACAACAAGCATGATGGTTTTCGATAGGGAACGTCCCACCTTTGGGGACGAAACGATATGCATTGCCTCTTATTGCTTTCAAGTTTTTTCCCATGTCAACATAGAACAACAGGAGTGTTCTGTGAAATTTTGTTATTTTTCGGGGTTCATTTAGACATTTTATGCATTAACTGAGTTTTCAATGCATTTATGTGCATATTTCAAATTTGAACTACATGTGCATGATCCAGTGCATATAAGTTGGTTGAAATATCAAATTTGTGTCCTTGGGTGCATGCTTAGGTCCCATGCAAGAAATGGGTATGAATTTCAAACACTAGGGCACCATTGATTGCTGGAAAAACATTGAGATGCCTGGTTTTTAAATTCTAGTAAATCCAAAACTCATCTGAAATTCATGAAACTTGGCATGCTATCATGGAGAAGCATCAACATGTCGTGGTACAAATTTTGTCCCATTTGGGGTAGGTTTTGGTATATGCTTCTCACAAACCGGAGCTTCTCACAACAAGCATGATGGTTTTCGGTAGGGAACGTCCTTCCTTTGGGAACGAAACGGTATCCGTTGCCTCTTATTGCTTTCAAGTTTTTTTCTCATGTTAACATAGAACAACAAGAGTGTTGTGTGAATTTTTGTGATTTTCCGGGGTTCGTTTGGACATTTTTACGCATTAACTGAGTTTTCAATGCATTTATGTGCATAATTCAAATTTGAACTACATGCGCATGCTCCAGTGCATATAAATTGGTTGAAAAGTCCAATCTATGTCCTTGGGTGCATGCTTAGGTCCCATGCAAGAAATGGTAAGGAATTTCAAACACCAGGGAACCGTTGATTGCCGGCAAAACATTGAGATGCCTGGTTTTTAAATTCTAGTAAATCCAAAACTCGTCTTTAATTCATGAAACTTGGCATGCTATCATGGAGCGGCATCAACATGCCATGGTACAAATTTTGTCCCATTTGGGGCAGGTTTGGGTATATGCTTCTCACAAACCGGAGCTTCTCACAACAAGCATGATGGTTTTCGGTAAGGAACGTCCCACCTTTGGGGACGAAACGATATCCATTGCCTCTTATTGCTTTCAAATATTTTTTCTCATGTCAACATAGGAAAACAGGAGTGTTGTGTGAATTTTTGTGATTTCGCGGGGTTCGTTTGGACATTTTTATGCCTTAACTGAGTTTTCAATGCATTTATGTGCATAATAAAAATTTGAACTACATGCGCATGCTCCAATGCACATAAATTGGTTGAAAAAACAAATCTGTGTCCTTGGATGCATGCTTAGGTCCCATGCAAGAAATGGGAATGAATTTCAAACACCAGTGCACCGTTGATTGCCGGCAAAACATTGAGATGACTGGTTTTTAAATTCTAGTAAATCCAAAACTCGTCTGAAATTCATGAAACTTGGCATGCTATCATGGAAGGGCACCCGACATGCTGTGGTATTTTTTGTGTCCATTTTGAGAGAAGGCACAGTCGAATAATGACAACCAACAAAGGCATTTTGAAAAAAATAGCTGCCACTTTAATATCTCAAACATTTCTATAATTCAAACTGTGTGCGTTCGGTTAACCATTCATTTGACGCCATGTGTCTTGGTTTTAATGGCTATATGAGGTGCCGTGTGGATAGCTGCTTGACTGAACGGGAAGCGTGCGAGCGTAGTTTGGTGCGCAGGCTCACCGGGAAGAGTACAAGCTATTCAACGCATGATCTGTGCATCTCTTCAACGCAAAGGTTCGGATTACGGTATGCAAATTAAAGCCAGACTTCGACGCTAAGCAAAGAGACACTGCGATTTGTCAAAATATGCAGCTAAAAATCAATATCACCATCTATTTTTGCAACTAAAATTCAGTAATTAAGCATAGATTTTATTCATACTAGAGATTAAGCAGTCGTTCTCACCGGGAAGTGAGACAGCCTTGGACCGCCGCCCGCCTCGCTCCCGCTGGTCTATGTTAATGGCGCTGCCGAGCGGCCGTATCCCCCATCCTCGCCGCACACACAATTCCTCTCTCTCCGCCCGCATCCTCGACGCCGCTCTGAGTCCTCAAGGCCGTCAGTGTACGAGGATGCCACCGAAGCACCCCATCGGAGGGAGTGGCAATGCCGGGGTTGCTGAAGCACCGGAGCACGGCATGAATATGGAAACAGAGGTTCCCGTCCCCGTCGATGAGGTGGAGAATGAGGCTGCCAACAAGAGGAGGCGGGTCGAGAAAGAACCGCAAGCGACTCCAGCAGGCCTAGACTTCATCAACAACCTCCCTGATGATATGTTGATAGTCATCATATCCCTTTCCCAATCAGAAGTTGGGCGAGGAAAGTCGCCGTTTCCCGGCAGTGGCCCACCCTATGGCTCCACACCCTTGTCAACCTCCTCCATGCCCACAAGCTCTGCCATGGCTATCGCCAAAGCTTGGATGCGTTCTCCCAGATCCTCGGCAGTCACCCTGGCCCAATCAAAGGCCTTATCACGGGCAAGTACCATTCCAATGGCAAGGAGCGAGCCAAGCATGACGAGTGGTTCCGATCCCGCGCCAAAGATCAGCTCCAGTAGCTAAGTTATAATTATGGGCATATGAGCTTGCTGCCAACATCCGCACTCCGCTTCGCGCCCATGCTGCGCCTCGCCAAGTTCATGAACTGCCATCCCCCTTAACAACGCGCCCGCTCTTTTTCTACCACGACTGAAGCACCCCGATCTTGTCGCCGTCCGCATCCCAAAGGATGACATGGAACGCCTACTCCGTGGCTGTACTGCACTCGAGTTCCTTCGTCTTCAGGTGATGAATTTTTCAAGTACCTTGCACATCACCTACAGGACTCTCTGCACTATTTATGTGTGTTGCTGGTGCTGCAACGAGAGATCACAAAAGGTGGACCACAATATGGTCATCCAGGACACGCCTTCACTTGAGAGATTACTTGTAGTTGATCAACAAGGTCTGACCAGAATCAATGTCATTTCTGCGCCAAAATTGAAAGTGGTGGGCTACTCGTCTGTCAAATACTACAACTTTCAAGTACAACTGACGCCTTATATACCTCTCCTTCTTGATATCAACGTTACTTCTAGTTTTGAAGATGTATGTTCATCTGTCATCCAGCGAAGCTTCACCCAGACTCTGGGCACAGTGAAGGTCTTGGCACTAGAATCTATCGTCCCCAACCTGGACCAAGTTTTCAATTGCCTGAGATGCTTTCCGTGCCTGAAGAAGCTGTATATCGAGGTGATGTTCCTTTCCTCTCAAATGTTAACCATAAGGGAGTTCAATTTTTTGCACCTTTTCCCAATTTACAATGACTATGTACTACGATTTCTGAAGGAATTTTGGAGGATTTTAAGACATACACCCCCACCCCATATTGGTTGCTTCATTCATATGGTTACAATCGTCCATAAGCATTTCTCCTTTGGATTCATCTGTACTAGTTTTCTTAGGGAATTTTTCATCCAATCCAACCTCTTATGAAGAAGGCTACATGTTTCTATATTGTAATCAAATTAATGCCAATGTTAATCATGACAGATCGAAGATGGCACGTTGGTGCATTTTACAAATCCCGCAAACCAAATGGGCGTGTAGCAGTGTTCAAAACTGCATGTAGGCACTAACACGTTCTCTTATTTTGCAGTGCAAATTAGGCCCGGTGGAAGATGTTGACAACGACAATAACATCGAATCCCTGGATATGCATCTCTCAAATATTACTTTGAACTCCTATGTACCGAGGGACCCCACCGAAGATTACACTCACCATGTTCTTTCTTGCTAGAGCGAAGGTGCTGAGGGTACTGAGGTTGAACACACATTTAATTAAGAAATATCAATGGTATGATTATCATAGGTGGCTGGTACTACGGAATGGAAGTGCCTCCAAAAATGCCAGACTTCATTTTTGGAAGACCATATGGCAAAGCAATTGGAAGTTATTGTGTCAAACCCATACATGACTTGTCAGCGGCTGATCCCTTTTCAGAAATTACGCGGTTTGCAATGTTTGCATTTGGGCATTGTAATCTTTGAATTTGAACCTTTCTATATTTATGGTATTTGTTACATTCAACTATTTGTGTTCTCTTGTCTCAACACAAATAGTTCATCTGAGTGAACCGCATGTCGGACACCGCACACACCTTGATCTGGCTGACCGTTTCTTTTGTGTTGCCTAATCACAAACAGTTCACCTGAGTGAACTGTATGCTGTACATCGTACACACCTTGATCTGGCTACCCGTTTCTTTTTTGTTGCCTAATCACGAACAGTTCATCGAGTGAACTATCTACTATACATCGCACACGCCTTCATCAGGCTGCCCGTTTCTTTTGTTCTGCATCATCGCAAACGGTTCATTGGACTGAACCATATGCCCTAGATCTCACACGCAACTAAAATCTGAACCGTGTTTGATGCATCCTCCATTGCAAACGTTTTTCACCTTTTTGACGGTTTTTTTACATCCCCGTTTGTGATTAATGCATCGCACACAGTTTTTTGAAAAGGTCTCTGATCATAGTGTCGCATTAGCAGCATCCTGCAGTAGTGCATGTATCTCGGGGCAAGCTTCCTTTGATATTGAAGCGTCGAGTGCCTTTCATTGGAGAGATGCAGAGGTAGACATGGTGTCCGATCTCGAAAGCCAAGTCACGGTGCTTGCTATCATAGTAACTCTTCTGGGCGATTGTCGGCTTTGAGATTTTCATGGATGACTTTACACATTTCTTTGAGCTTCTGTGATCAAGTCATTGCGAATCTCCCGCTTCATTCGAGTCCACTTCGTTACTGGATTTCCTAAGTCCAAGCAAGGGTGAAAGCATAGCCCTGAGCATGTCTTTGAGAATTTGATTGACTCGCTTGACTTGCCCACTTGTTTGAGGATGGAAAGTTGTGCTGAAGCGAATGTTGGTGCCCATGGCCTTCTGGAAGGAGTCCCAAAACTTAGAAGTGAAAATGCTTCCACGATCTGAAGATATCAATTGCAGAATACCATCCAAGGGGACAATTCTGGAGGTGTATAGCTCTGCCAACTGAGCTGTTGTGATAGATTCTTTGAGTGGAAGGAAATGAGCCACTTTTGTAAGCTTGTCAGTGACAACAAAGATACTGTCATTCCCATGCTTGGACTTAGGAAATCCAGTAACGAAGTCCATTTCGCTATGGTCAAACTTCAATTCTGGAATAGCAAGAGGTTGGAGGAGACCAGCTGGTCATTGGTGCTATGCTTTCACCCTTCAGCAAACATCACATTCATTCACGAATTGAGCAATCTCCCGCTTCATTCGAGTCCACTAATACGACTGCTTGAGGTCATCGTACATCTTCGAAGTGCCAAGATGAATGGATAGAAGAGAATTGTGTGCTTCATTCATTATGACCTTCCTTAGATCACCTTTAGGAACCACAATCCGGTCCTCGAAGAATAAAGTGTTTTTGGCATCAATGTGATAGCACTTGTATTTGGATAAGCCCTTGGCAATACCATGTTTCACCTTCTTCACCATGGTATCAAGGAGTTGTGCCTCGCGAATTTGATCTTCCAAAGTAGGAGTGACTTGAAGGTTGGCAAGAAAACCTTGAGGAACAACTTGGAAGTTGAGTTTGCGGAAAGCTTCACAAAGATCCAGTTGGAATGGCTCGAGGATTAAGCTTTTGCAATAAGCCTTTCTGCTCAATGCTTCTTCAATGATATTTCCCTTGCCTGGAGTATATTCAATACTTGGATTGTACTCTTGAATCATTTCGACCCAACGAGTTCGGCGGAGGTTGAGGTTGGGTTGAGTGCAGATATACTTGAGGCTCTTGTGGTTAGTGAAAATGACCACTTTCCTTCCCAACAAGAGATGTCTCAATGTTATTAATGCATGGACAACTGCCGCCAACTCAAGATCGTGAGTGGGGTAGTTCCTTTCGTTGGGCATCAACTGACGAGAGGTATAGGCCACAACTTTCTTCTCTTGCATTAACACAGCGCCGAGACCTTGCAATGAGGCATCACAGAAAACATCGAATGGCTTGGATTCGTCAAGAGGAGTTAAGACATGAGCTGAGACTAGCTTATCTTTGAGGGTGTTGAAGGCAATGTCACACTCAGGTGTCCAGACATACTTGACATGCTTCTGGAGGATGTTGGAAAGAGGCTTTGCAATCTTTGAGAAATTCTCAACGAATCTTCGGCAATAGCTTGCAAGTCCAAGAAAACTGCGGAGCTGCTTGACATTCTGAGGAGGTTTCTAGTTCACAATTGCAGAGACGTTCTCCAGAGTAAATGCTTCTGAAAGACTGTGTCTCGGTCATCCGTTTCTCAAACACCATGTAGTGCGAGAAATCCAACGGAGGAGATCGAGTCTTGTGGGGAGAAGTGCGCAAACCTCTGCAGAGTGTATAAACTAATCATGGTCAGCCGTGTCCCCGGTTATGGACATCTTGAGTAACTGGTACTTGAATTATTGATTTGATCTCATCACTCTAAAAATTAATTTGCTGGGATGATAATGACTACTTTAATTGGGATTGAGTTGGAGGAACCTTCTCAATGATGTTTCAACTACCATGATAGTTAAATAAAACAATGTTCCTTTGTTGTAGGGAAAAATTGGCTTTTCGTAAAACATTATAACCATAGAGCCTCCACCAGCCGTATATGCATGTAGTGATAGCATTTATTCTGTTCATTACTCTCTTGTGTTACTATGCTAGCATATTCCATGTGTTGACCCGTTTTTGCGCTGCAACGTATCATGTTGCAGACTTTTCAGACGACGAGTAAGATGTCGTAGGTCATTTGTCATGCACTCAGCTATGCTGTTGGAGTTGATGGACTCACTTATCTTCCAAGCCTTCCGCTTTTATCTTATTTAGATGGCCTTAAGCCATATTTATTGTAATAAGTTCTCTTTTGAGACATTCGATGTAATAAGTGTGTGATTGCTACTCTGTTATAAATCCTTCGAAGTACTGTGTGCCAGCATTACCGATCTAGAGATGACAATGAAGCACAGAGACTTGAGCGTCTGAGGTAGGGTCACTACAAGATGGTATCAGAGCACACGCTGAATGTAGGACACGACCACTAAGATGAGCCATAGATCACTCTTCTCTACTCATTTCTGACTTCTCTCCATTTTCTACTCTTTAGGATGGCGGACTCAAGGAACAAGTTTACACCGCCGGATGAAGACACCCCGTTTGGACGACACTTGAAGGAAGTCACTAGGTACCTGAACATCGGAATACGAAGCTTCACCGGGACCTACACCGCCACACTACCAGAAGAGGAACGTTGGTTGATTCGAGTTCAAGTTCTAGCAAGGATGTTCATGCCTGTCACTAAGCCCATAGAGTTTTTCTTGTGATGCACCAAGCTGGAGACTAGGCAAGAGGATCGCAGCCCACATCGCCATAGGACGCATCAGCGAAGTTTACCACAAGGAGCTTAAGGACACTATCTACCAGATATGTGGGCGCCGATATAAGCAATGGGAGATGATCAGCACCAAGAAGGACAGGTCCATTGCAGCATTCATCCAGGAGTTAAACCATCACATACGTCGCCAGGAGAACCAGATGTGCGCAAGCATGATAGATTTGAATAAGGCAATGACTAGGATCACAGAACTAGAAGAGGAGCTTAAGTCTACACGCGATGGACATGAGGAGGAAATGATGATACTTGTGGAGAAGAATGACGACATGACAAGGAAGCTAGGAGTTTTCACGGGAGACCCCGCACCAGGAGGAGAAGACAACGAACCTACGGAGATTCATTCTGAATAGTACATCATCATCGACGACACTGACTCCGACCCCAATAGTAGTGATGATAACTATAAAGACGAAGCTGGAGCGGATATCATGGAGTCTTCCATCGATCAAAATTTCTAGTAGACCACCATATGATCAGTAGTATTCGCCCATTGTCGGGGATATACCCCGCGGTATGACCCGGCCAGCTATATGACCCGGCCGGACTTGGCGTTTCATTGGCAACCCGCCAGATGATTGGCGACTCATGTGTCTGGCGGTTCACTGGTGTGACGACTCATGAGCATGAAGACTCATTGGTGACCCGGTGGGTGTTTCAGATGGATGACAAGGCCCAAGGCCCAGAAGGCCGGCTCATGTTATGGTGGGCCGGCTTAAGAAGAAGACATAAGGAATATTCTCCTGCAAAGGACGCAAGACTAGGACTCCACTTGTAATAGAGTAATCTTAATCCTACTAGGACTAGTCATGTAACCCACACCTTCAACATATATAAGGAGGGGCAGGGCTCCCCAAAGAAAAACAAGTAATAAAGAAACAATCTCTAGGGCTAGACACAAAGGGGGAGCCGGTTATGCGGCGACTCTCTCATAAGCATAATGAGATATACCACAAACAGCATGTAGGGTTATTATCGGATGATGTCTCTCGGGCCCGAAGCTGTCTAAATCCTTGTCTTGAGCGTTGATCCACCCTGCGTCTCTCATCCCGATCAACCCCTCTCAAGCTACCACAAAGATGCGCTGGCCTCACGATTAAGTCCTCACACTAGGACATTTGCCGTGACAATTCCACGACAGTTGGCGCCCAGCATGGGGCTCGCGCACGGTGGTGTTGAGTTCTTGGAGGCATTTTTTTAGCGTTCGAGAAGACCGATATTTGTCAAATGACAAAGAGCGGGTGCGGAATACATCAACTTCGAGTTCATTAGTCGAGATTGAAAAAGTTTCGGCATCCGCATAAACAGATTGAGGGAAAAAGTTTCTTTGACGACCGTGTACGTCAGATATGGGTGATCCGTCGTATGTTTACGTAGCGGCTATGGATCCTGACTCAAAAGTGTTCAAGAGAAATGTCGCCAAGCAATGAATCCCAACGCAATTTTCACATCAGTGCCGCTGCGTTCAACCAAAGCATCATGCCGAAAGTTTGTAGAGTTTTGGTTATACGCCGCCCAAGAGTTGGGCGTCCTCCCTTTAAAAACTGAGGAGGGCAGCTGGGAGAATTCAGAGCACAACACATCAATCATCGTACTACGTGCCAAGACAAAATTGCTGCTGTCAATACATCAAATCATGGGTCAAAACTGCTGCATATTACGTGTGCGTGAAGACACAAGCTGCAATCCGCCTGAGCTGCCGTGTTCTGGTACGCAAGTTGCATATATGGAATCAGTACTTTCAAGAAGCTAGCACATGAGTTGGAACCACACGAGGCAGAGCCGGAGTCGCAGACGTAGAAGTTTGAGTCGTCAACGCGGTCGGCACGGGATCGCACTCTTCCTCCACATACCCCCCCCCAAACAAAAAACAAGTCCAAGACTGCTAATACTGTCCAAGTACATCAACATCGATGGGGTCATGAGCTCTGCCTCATCCGGTCATCTCGATGGACAGGTTCCTTCGTCAAATACTTGCACATTTTGGTCAAAGGGTCAACGGTTTGGAGTGTGGCTCGGATCCCTGTCCTTCAACGATTTATAACAGGAGTTATGGAACTAATCAATCGCCCCTTGCGCCGCCTCGGTAGTGACAAGCTGACGGGCGCCTTTGCGAACTCGTCGCAGAGCACATTTTCATCTCGAGCATAGTTTTCAACCGCAGGCCACCACCTCGTCACCCCGCTGCCGCCTCACGAAGAGCCGCCCGTTGTCTGAGATGCGGGCTCGCCCTACGTTGCCTCCCGCTGCCCGAGCCGCCCACGTGATGAACTTGTCCCACCGCCGCGGGGAACCTCCCTGAGCTGTTCCTGCCTGAGGGTCTCCCTTGAGCTGGTCCCGTCTCCATCACTATGAATCGCCTACAGGTGGCCTCGCCGGCATGTTGATCCGCCGCGAGCCACCCTGGATGTGGGCATGTGGCCGGTTCAAAAAGAAAAAAATGCTTGCTCCTTGCCCAGTTTTCTTCTGTAGGCCGGCTTACCGCTCCCTTCGTGTGCTCTGGCCGCCGTAGCCTCTCTTGATGAGTCGGCTAACCGCCGGGGCCGCGTTGAGCTGCCGGGGCCATATTGAGTCACTGGTCTACCTGAACCGCATCTATTGTGTTGAATGGATCATCCGTCATTCGAACAAATCAGGTGATATTCACTTAAATTTATCGTATTAGCACATATTATTTTTGCCAAAAAGCAGTTTATCTTTGCCTTGGTCTGCAATATTGTTTATGCAGGACAATTGTTCACTGCAAGAGTGATGGCCATGTCATGGACATATAGATCGGGTCACAATTATCATGCTCCAGCATCTGACCGTGCCATGATGCTAGAAGAATATATGTGGAAACCGCCGTTTTTACGACCCAGTTTACATCAAGATGACGTGGTTGATTCACCCGTCCGTGCGGCTTACCGCGCCTGCGATTGCCTCGCCCGTCCATGCTAGCTTACAACATCGTGGCCAGCTCATCTGTTTGTTCCCGTGGCCGACATGGCAGTGATTGATTTCAGCTTCACCGTGGTGATCATCAACTCCGCAGTGGATAATTTCTGGTCTAACATATCAGGTGAAATCCATCCAGTATATTCTCATATTACATATTAGCGTTCATTAAAAGGAGCAATTACTCTCTCTTGTAAGTTCTTTAATGCAGGACAAGATGTTTACTGCAAAAAGGACTGTTATATAACCAAGCTATTGAATGACTCATACCGGTTTATATCACGGACATTTATGGAGAATCTCAAGCCAACTCCTCGAGTCACCTTGAGATTCGGGGGCTATGATGACAGGACCCAACAAATGTTGCCAGTTTCAACAAAATTCGAGAACTCTGGTCATTGGAGGGAAAAATAACCTAGCCCTGGAGGCTACTACCCTGTTGGTGAAAATTTAAAGGCCGTCCAAAAATTTCCGGCTTAAAAAGGGATTGCCAATCATAGAGTTCTGGCTCAATAGAAGAACTCCGGGTTATCACGAAGGATTCCGGTTCAATCCGGTTCGAGGTAAATATATCTCCCACAAAGCTTTGAAAGCTCCCACTATCCGGTTTGAAGTCCCGGTTTAAAAGAATTAATCACTCGCAAGTTCGAGTTCTCAGAAAAATTACAGGGACCAAAGAGAGTTTGTTGCACAGCACAACTCAAACATAGGCACCCGGCGAGCACAACTAAGAAATATATCACATGGGGGCTTCCGGCTTATTGAGCTAAGCTATGATTACCCTTTGATCCGTCTCATAGCCACAGTTACAGGTCATTTGGGGGCTTCCTGTTCAAACATAGGTCGTATTCGAACCAAAGAGAACATAGCTGTCGGTACCCTCTTGATCGGCGCAATGCCAAACCCACTAGGGGGCTTCTTGATCGTATTCGAATCATAGCTTACCCCCTTTTGGGTCCGACTTTGATCGTATTCGAATCAGAGTCATTAAAAAACTCTCAAGGTCATTTGGGGGCTTTCTATTCAAATATAGGTCGTATTCAAACCAAAGAGAACATAGCTGTCGGTACCCTCTTGATTGGCGCAATGCCAAACCCACTAGGCGGCTTCTTGATCGTATTCGAATCATTGTTTAACCCCTATTGGGTCCGACTTCGATCGTATTCGAATCAGAGTCGTTAAAAAACTCTCAAGGTCATTTGGGGGCTTCCTATTCAAACATAGGTCGTATTCGAACCAAAGAGAACATAGCTGTCGGTACCCTCTTGATCGGTGCAACGCCAAAGCCACTCGGGGCTACATGATCATATTCGAATCCTAGCTTAACCCCTTTGGTCCGGTTTACTGATCGTATTCGAATCAGAAGCCTCAAATTCTTCTTTCTATTTTGCTTAAGTTTTTTGAAAATAGTCTTTTGGGTTTGTCTTGAGACTTTTTGTTCATATCTGAAGCATATATGTGGTTTCGATTAACCCGGCTTGACTTTGGATGACAAGTCGCCATATATGACAATTGTAAACATTTGGAAGTTTTTGGCTTCTAAAGATTGGGTTATCACCCTTACTGCACAGGTATCCTAAATCGGCAGTACGATTCAATATCACAGGAACCGGTTTTTCAAACCGGGTTATATTATTCAAATATTTAATAGCCAACATATTTGGATTTTTATTATGGTTATCTATAACCAATATTATGATTGAGGTTTTCAAAGTCGCTTCAGCGCAATGGATATTATTTCATCAATGGATATAATTTATTCTACAATGGAAGGAATAGTCGCGAGTCGCTGCAGGCTTACGACCCGGCACTTGGGGGCTACATTATTCAAGTTGAGATTACATCGAATATGTAAGTCCCATGTCACTGCCAGCATGCACCATGGCACTTGGGGGCTAATGCAAAGTCATTTTTCCTCAACTTATGAAGACCCGACTCATCACATTCTAAATGAG
Source organism: Triticum urartu (assembly GCF_003073215.2). Lineage (NCBI taxonomy): Eukaryota > Viridiplantae > Streptophyta > Magnoliopsida > Poales > Poaceae > Triticum > Triticum urartu. The sequence goes on along the minus strand of NC_053024.1, from coordinate 127,358,226 downwards.
CGGGCCCTTGGGGGCTACCAATTAATTGCCCTCGTCGAAAATTCAAGGTACACAAGCCTTAATCCATTATATTGAAAGATCCACTACTCAGTTGGTAGAGTACAAAGCTCTTAACCTTGTGGACGTGGGTTTAACCCCATGGTGGAGATTACCTCATATGATGTTATTATCAATGAATCATATACAAAGTCCCAGCTCAGTAATATCTTACTGAGCCGGCCCTTGGGGGCTACATGTTTTTGCTCAAGTTTACATGATCATATTTACAAAGTCCCTGCTCATTATTGCATAATGACCCGGCCCTTGGGAACTACACTGGTTGAAATTTTTATGAGCATAAGGCAATTACAAGTTCCTGGTTGTTGCAAGCATGACAACCTGGCACTTGGGGACTACACTGGTTGAAATTTTGATGAGCATAAGGCAATTACAACTCCCAGGTTGTTGCAAGCATGACAACCTGGCAGTTGGGGGCTACAGGTGATATGCATATAAGGGAGGAATAACTTCAAATTCTCAGTTTTGAGAAAATCAGGTATTATATTATTATCAGAGAAATCTACAAATTTTATGACCCGGCGTCATCATAAGATTAACCCGGCATCAGCAATAATTGCATGACCCGGCATCATTTCTTTATAATCTGACAATTTTGGCAATCATTAATTAGCAATATCTACATCTTTAAGTCGGCTGAATATCAGTTGAATATTTCAAGAGCAATAATTTTTCAAATAAGAGCATTGAAGGCCGACTCAAATCGATTATCTCTTATAATATTTATTTACAAGAGCCAATGTCAGCAAATGGATTATGAAGCTGGCCTATTGACCCAGATTTTCTAGGAGAAAATGTCAAGGACTTAGGGTGTGTTTGGTTCGGGAACGAAGTGTAATGGAATGTCACGGTTTCATTCCAGTGTAATGGGTCCGTTCCATTCTCACGTTTGGTGCGGATAATTCAAAGGAATGGAATGGTTACATATTGATGTTTGGTTTGATGGATGGAATTGAATGGATTTGCGAGTGCCCATCTATCCATGGAGATGAACATTTTTACTTTTCAAATCGGTGCCAAAGTTTCACGTAAAACAAAGTCATTGTACATTTAACTTTTTCTTTTCTGGATAAGCAGTTCCTACAACTGAAGGTTGCCTCGCAGAACTGAACCTGGACAACAAAATTGCAGTCTGCCTCGCTGAACAGGGGTGTGAGAATCACCGAACCGGACTCAAGCAATTTTTGTTTGAGCATCAACGAATAGAATCCATCCATCCACGCAACGAACAGGGGTGTGAGATACAAGAATCGAATTCAACCACAAGATAAACAACAGCTACAAGAGAAGAAAAACAATAGTCGATCATGGCGACTGGCTGGATAAGCGGCTTGGCCTTGGCGTCGCCATGCGTGACCACGGCCGGCTTCTCCGTCGAGCATGGCGGCGCGGCACTTTCTGACATGTGGCTCCGCTGTTGCCCTGTTGCAAGATCGACACGAACCCGCTCGCTCGCCACACGTGGTTCAGAGGAGAGGGAGACTGTGCTTCAGAGGAGGATGAGATGAGGGAGCCGGCGTTGTAGATTGAAGGAAGATGGCCAGCGGCGCAGACCGGAGAAGGAGAGCTGGCGGTGCAAATCGCGGGAGAGGAGAGATGGGGAGAGGAGCCATACGAGAGAGATAGGGTTGCGTGAGCGCGAGGAGAAGAGCGGTTCGGCGTGGTCCGCTCGATTTGGAGGTCTCACCCCGTTCCGGATTTGGCCCGAATATTTGGTTCATGGGAACGAGGGGATGATCGTTCCACCTGTTAACCGAACGCGAGAACGAGGCCTTAGAATGGATTGGACCCGTGACATTCCGGCCCATGACTGCAACCAAACACACACTTAAGGATGATCAGGTGCCGGCTTACAAGAATATTTAACCCGGAGCACAACCTGTCAAATTTGTTCTTGTGTTTATATTCCAGATTGGTTTAACATGGATAAATCCAAATTAAACTGGGGCTAATGTCAGGGATATACCCCGCGGTATTACCCGGCCGGATATATGACCCGGCCGGACTTGGCGTTTCATTGGGAACCCGCCAGAAGATTGGCGACTCATGTGTCTGGCGGTTCACTGGTGTGACGACTCACGAGCATGAAGAATCATTGGTGACCCGGTGGGTGTTTTAGATGGATGATAGGGCCCAAGTCCCAGAAGGCCGGCTCATGTTATGGTGGGCCGGCTTAAGAGGAAGACATAAGGAATATTCTCCTGCAAAGGAAGCAAGACTAGGACTCCACTTGTAATAGAGTAATCGTAATCCTACTAGGACTAGTTATGTAACCCGCCCCTTCAACATATATAAGGAGGGACCGGCTCCCCAAAGAAAAACAAGTAAGAAAGAAACAATCTCTAGGGCTAGACACAAAGGGGGAGCCAGCTATGCGGCGACTCTCTCATAAGCATAATGAGATCTAGCCGCAAACAGCATGTAAGGATATTACCGGATGATGTTTCCCGGGGCCCAAAGCTGTCTAAATCCTTGTCTTGTGCGTTGATCCGCCCTGCGTCTCTCATCCCGATTAACCCCTCTCAAGCTACCACAAAGATGCGTTGGCCTCATGACTAAGTCCTCACACTAGGACATCTGCCGTGACAATTCCACGACACCCATGTATATGGAATAGTGCGAGCACTGTAACAATAGGTAGATCGATTGTAAGCCCTTGCTTGATTGATTGAGTGATATGATATGATTGTGTTTGTCTCATGTGCATATGGGTAGTGCTTTGTCATTAGACCTCATTCTATTCTAATCTCTCCCCTCTAAACCCATCAGATGCCTCCGAGACGTGACCCTGGATTTGCTTTCCCACCGGAGCTCACCCAGTTGATCCAGCAGCAGAATACTCTGATGTAGTTGCTAGTTCAGAATCAGGGCAACAACAACAACAACAATAACAATAACAACAACCCTCCGCCACCACCTCCAGTTGACAACTTACCCCGTTTTCTGAGGTTACAGCCACTGGTGTTTTCGAGTAGCACCGAACCCATAGTTGCGGATGATTGGCTGCGTAGGATTGGAAGGGAGTTAACCACAGCCGGTTGCATAGATGCTGAGAAGGTGCGTTTTGCCGCACAGCAATTGGATGGACCCGGAGCCGCATGGTGGGAGAATTACACAGCCACTTTTCCCATAGCCAACGTCACTTGTGAGCAGTTTCAGCAAGCTTTCCACACAGCCCATGTCTCAACTGGAGCTATGAGTATGAAGAAGTGTGAGTTTCGCAACTTACGCCAGGGGCAACCATATTGTGGGGCAGTACGTAGACGAGTTTAGTAAGTTATCTCGTTATGCCCTAGACGATGTGGCCATCGATGCCGCGAAGCAGGAGAAGTTTATGGAAGGGCTGAATGATGAGATGAGCATGCAGTTGATGGTGGCAACATTCAACAACTACCAGGAGTTAGTAGATAAGGCTCTTATGATTGAAGGGAAGCATCAGCAGATTGAGAACTGCAAGAGGAAGCATGGACAAGGAAACTACAATTCAGGTGCTCAGTAGAAACCCCGTCTCACCCCGAACCCAGGAGGATTTACCCATAACCATGGAGGCCATAACCATAATGGAGGAATTCCGCATAACCACCACGACCCTAGGAATGGAAATGGGAATGGAGCAGGCAGCAATCAGAACCGCTCTAACCCAGCAACGCCCGCCAAGAAGGACCTAAGTCACATTACTTGTTTCAAGTGTGGGAAGACAAGACACTACGCCACCGAGTGTTCTGAAGCAAAGAATGGGAATGGTGATGGAAACTCTAGGAAGAAGCCCAACCCATTCAACAAGGGACAAGTGAACCACGTTAACGTGGAGGAGGTTGAAGAGCAGCCAGATGCAGTTATCAGTATGTTTTTGGTTAAGTCATTTACCGTAATAGTTCTTTTTGATACTGGTGCATCGCATTCCTACATTTCAAGGGGATTTTTGGACAAGTTTAAGTTACCCACCATAGCCCTTAGGACACCCTTCCTAGTAAGTTCCCCAGGTGCATAGTATATGGCCAGCCGATGGTGCAACCGGTTACCCTTAACCATTGGCAGCCATGTTTTCCCCTCAGACCTAATAATTTTGGAGTCCCAACGATTGGATGTGATACTCGGTATGGATTGGTTATCAAAGTATGAAGGGAACATTGATTACGCTAGTAAGTCGATTTTACTCACCACCCCGGAGGGAAAAAGGATTGAGTATGTATCCAGGTATACTCCTAAGAGTACTCACGTAAATTCTCTCACGGGAGTTGTTCAGGAAGAAGTGCCTGTAGTGAAGGATTACCTGGATGTATTCCTATAGGAATTGCCAGGCATGCCGCCAGACCGTGATATTGAGTTTTTGATAGAGTTGTTGCCAGGCACCGGTCCGATATCGAAGAGACCCTACCGGATGCCCACAAATGATCTTGAGAAGATTAAGAAGCAGATCAAGGAGTTATTGGAGAATGGTTACATTCGACGAAGTCCAGCACCATGGGGAGCCCCAATGCTCTTGGTTGAGAAGAAGGATAAATATCTGAGAATGGTTGTTGATTATCGGGCAATGAATGAAGTGATGATCAAGAACAAATACCCACTGCCGACGATCAATGATCTGTTTGACCAGTTGCAAGGAGAAAAAGTATTTTCGAAGATCGATCTTCGATCAGGATACTACCAGCTGAAGATTCGAGAAAAATATATACCTAAAACGGCTTTCACCACAAGGTACAGGCTATATGAGTACACGGTTATGTCATTTGGATTGACAAACGCCCCAACCTACTTCGTGAGTATGATGAACAAGGTGTTCATGGAGTTCATGGATAAGTTTGTTGTGGTGTTCATTGATGATATCTTGGTATACTCAAAAGATGAAGAGGAACACAAGGAGCATTTGCGTTTGGTTCTCGAGAAGCTCAGGGAACATCAGTTATATGCCAAGTTTAGTAAGTGCGAGTTTTGTTTGAAGGAAGTTGGATTTCTAGGACATTTTATATCAGGAGAAGGTATAGCAGTGGACCCTACCAAGGCTAAATCAGTCACTGAGTGGTTGGCACCCACCTCAGCCGGAGAGATCCGTAGTTTTCTTGGACTCGTGGGATACTATCGGAGATTCATTGAGAATTTTTCCAAGATTGCGAAGCCCATGACGACATTTCTAAAGAAGGACACTAAGTTCCATTGGACGGAAGAATGCGAAGCAAGTTTCCAGGACTTGAATAAACGTTTGACTAAAATCCAAGTGCTGATTCTGCCAGATATACGCAAGGATTTCCAAGTGTATTGCGACACCTCTTGCTTAGGACTTGGAGGAGTACTTATGCAAGATGGGAGAGTTGTTTCGTATGCGTCACGACAACTTCGACCGCATGAGTTGAATTCTGCCACACATGATTTGGTGTTAGCAGCTGTAGTGCATGCACTCAAAATATGGAGACATTTTCTTATTGGGAACCATTGTGATGTGTACACGGATCACAAGAGTTTGAAGTACATTTTCACACAGAAGGAGTTGAATCTCAGGCAAAGAAGATGGTTGGAGCTTATAAAGGATTATGATATGAAGTTGCATTGTCATCCAGGAAAGGCCAATGTCGTAGCAGACGCTTTGAGCCGGAAGAGTTATGCCAATACCCTAGTAACAGGATGTTTGCCAAAGGAGTTAGCAGAAGATCTCAGGGAGCTTCATTTGGAGATTGTTCCTAGAGGTTTTACAACCATGGAAGTTCATTTGACATTGTTGGGAAAGATTCGAGAAGCTCAGAAGGATGAGAAAGAAATTGCTAAAATAAAGGAGAAGATGAGTGATGGAAAAGCCAAAGGTTTTCATGAGGATGAGCACGACACCCTATGGTTTGAGGACCGGGTATTTGTGCCCAATAATGCAGAGATCAGGAAGTTGATACTTCAGGAAGCTCATGACTTGCCGTACTCGATACACACCGGAAACACCAAGATGTATTTGGATTTGACGGAGCGTTTCTGGTGGACCGGAATAAAGAAGGATATTGCCGAGTATGTAGCTGTATGTGATGTATGTCAGAGAGTGAAGGAAGAACATCAGAAGCCAGCAGGATTACTCCAGCCTATGCTGATACCCGAATGGAAGTGGGATAAGCTTGGCATGGATTTTATCACCGGATTACCCAGGACCCGATCGGGATATGATTCTATCTGGGTAGTAGTGGACCTCTTAACCAAAGTAGCTCACTTTATCCCAGTGAAAACCACCTATGCAAGTGCGAAGTTGGCCAAGATATATATGACCGGGATCATATGTCTGCATGGAGTTCCGAGGACCATCGTATCAGATGGGGGAACGCAGTTTACTTCAAAGTTTTGGCACCGGCTACACCAGATATTGGGTACCAGGCTAGAGTTCAACACCGCTTTTCATCCACAGACAGATGGACAAACCGAGAGAGTAAATCAGATTCTGGAGGACATGTTGAGAGCTTGTGCGCTAGATTATGCATCTAGTTGGGACGGCAACTTGCCTTACGCGGAGTTCTCATACAACAATAGCTACCAGGCCAGTTTGAAGATGGCACCGTTCGAAGCCCTGTATGGACGAAGGTGTAGGACACCGTTAATGTGGGATGAAGTTGGAGACCGTCAGTTGTTTGGACCAGCTTTGATCAAGGAGTCCGAAGAAAATGTTGAGCTGATTCGCGATAGACTGAAGGTAGCTCAGTCTAGACAGAAGAGCTATGCAGACTCAAAATGCAAGGAGGTAGTCTATGAAATCGGAGACAAAGCATATCTGTGAGTGTCACCTCTGCGAGGAGTTAATTTTTTTGGAGTTAAGGGAAGTTAGCCCCAAGATTTGTGGGACCGTACCATGTTTTGGAAAGCATGGGAGAGGTTTCCTATAAGTTGGAATTACCTGAAGGACTGTCAGGAGTACATGTTGTGTTTCACGTTTCCCAGTTGAAGAAGTGCCATGCTGAGATGGTCGATATTCCCCTGAGAGATACCGTGCCTCTGGAAGCAATTTAGTTGGATAGTGATTTAACCTATGAGGAGAAACCAGTCAAGATTCTCGAGTTTGCCAGCCGAGTTACCCGCAACAAGGTTTTGTAAGGTTCTGTGGAGCAACCATACTGAGGATGAAGCCACCTGGGAACGAGAGGATGATCTACGCAAGGACCACCCACACCTATTTTCTAGCCAACCCGAATCTCGAGGACGAGATTCATCTTAAGGGGGGTAGGTTTGTAATATCCCAAATTTTAAATTTGGAATGTTATACATAGGTCATTCATGCATATCATATTTTTCTGCATTTTGCTTTGCGATCCGCTATATTCTAAGAAACTCAAGGACCCACGGAGAGATTTGGGAATTTCGTTTTTTTCATATTTTGAAAAGAGGATCATTTGGTTTTAATTATTTTTAGTTCCAAAAATATTTCATATTAAAATATATGAGAGGAGATAAAATGACTTCTCCAAAATAAATGAAATATTAGAGGAAAAATATAAAAATCAAATAAGTTATTATATTTGGGTTTTATTGCAATTTTATTTGAACTAGGAAAAAATGCATTTTTCAAAATTACATTACAGGTCTAAATAGATGTTCACCTTGTCCGCAATATTTTTAGAGGACCGTGAAAATATATTTCAGGATTTTTGTAGTCCGTTTAGTATTTCTTTTAATTGTTTTTCCACGTTAGGATTTTTTTAAAAAGGGTAACCGACCTTCCGTCGCCGCCGCCGCCGCCCGTCCCGCCGCCACCGCACGCCACCGACCTCATCGAGGTATTCGCCGTCCGCCGCCTGTTTTCGCTAGAAAACCATTCGGTTTTTTTCAGAAACCCTAGTTCATTTTTTTTCTAGATCGTTTTTTCAGTTTTATCGGTTTATTTAAATCACGGACGTTCATCCGTACGTTTGTTTTAACAAACGTCGTTCATGCGTTAGCCGCAGATAGCGAATGTTCGTTCGTTAGCCTGTTTGTCAATTTTCTTTTTCCAGGGTTTTTCCGTGATTATTTTCATCGCGATTTCTGCCCCAATTTTCGATCTAGTATAACTTTTCGCTCGTTTATCTGAATCAGGTGAAACAAGCGCCTAAATCTCCGTCTCGAAGCCCTCTTTCTGTTTAACCAACTTGAACAAGATTTTGGTACTGTAAAATTTGAATTTAGTCCAGATTAGTAATAAGATCTAGTTTCCTTCGTAGTTTGTGTTTCGTTGCTCTGTTCGATTTGATTCTTTTTGCAAACCGGAGTTCTTCGGCTGAACTTTCTGGTTAGATCTTCTTATTCGAGTTTTCCCCATGCATCTTTGCTTGATTGCTTATGTATGATATTGTTTGTTGCGATAGAACACCCGGAGTGCGAAGCATGCTACTAGGAGTCTTTAAGTTTTGCGGATCGTCAGCAAGGCAAGTAATACTTTGATGATACCCCTTTATTACCCAGTTTTTATGCATTAGTTAAACCCTCACACATTGCATGAGTAGGATCTCTTAACATGTGGGTCTGGGAAGTAGATTGAGGTAGAACCTATTACCTGTTTTATTACCAAATCCTTGGGAGTTACTACTACATTATCCTTATTGCTATGCTATGCTCGTAGACGTGGATTGGGTTTGACAGATACCATGACAGATGTGAGATTGTTAATTAAGGTTCAACTTAAGGTGGCAACTTTAATACATATCTGGGGTGGATTGCTTGTGTGCACCTGGAGAATCCAGTGTTGTCCTAGGATATCCCAGAGTACCCGTGTGATCATCCTACGGTCCGCCACCCAGGCTCAAAGGGATCATAAGATTATTCATGCTAGAAACTTCCGTGTGCAACCACAAGCCATTATGGGCTCTGGCATAGTGGAGTAAGTTGTGTGACCTCTTCCAGTGGTAGACTAGCACAAGTTGGGGATGTAGGTTGGTACGGTCTACCCAGGGTTAGAGTAAATGCTTCTGAAAGACTGTGTCTCGATCATCCGTTTCTCAAACACAATGTAGTGTGAGAAATCCAACGGAGGAGATCGAGTCTTGTGGGGAAAAGTGCACAAACCTCTGTAGAGTGTATAAACTAATCATGGTTAGCCCTGTCCCCGGTCATGGACATCTTGAGTATCTTGTACTTGAATTATTGATTTGATCTCATCACTCAAAAAATTAATTTGCTGGGATGATAATGACTACTTTAATTGGGATTGAGTTGGAGGAACCTTCTCAATGATGTTTCAACTACCATGATAGTTAAATAAAACAATATTCCTTTGTTGTAGGAAAAATTGGCTTTTCGCAAAACATTATAACCATAGAGCCTCCACCAGCCATATATGCATGTAGTGATAGCATTTATTCTGTTCATTACTCTCTTGTGTTACTTTGCCAGCATATTCTATGTGCTGACCCGTTTTTGTGCTGCAACGTATCATGTTGCAGACTTTTTAGACGACGGGTAAGATGCCGTAGATTGTTTTTCATGCACTCAGCTATGCTGTTGGAGTTGATGGACTCACTTATCTTCCAAGCCTTCCGCTGTTATCTTATTTAGATGGCCTTAAGCCATATTTATTGTAACAAGTTCTCTTTTGAGACATTCGATGTAATAAGTGTGTGCTTGCTACTCTTTATAAATCCTTCGAATTACTGTGTATGTCAGCAGTACCGATTCAGGGATGACACTGAAGCACAGAGACTTGACCGTCTAAGGTCGGGTCGCTACATGATATGACCAAGGTAAAGAACTTCATCAAGCCAAAACTCACATTTGGAAAAATCCGCATAGAATTGATACTCTCTGAGCTTGTCAAGCACCAATCACAAATGCTTGGCATGATCGTTCTGATTCTTGGAGAAGATGAAGATATCATTGAGATACACCAGGAGAAATTCATTTGTGTAGGGGTTAAAGATGAAGTTCATCATGCGAGAGAACGTTGGAGGAGCATTGACAAGGTGAAAGACATGACAGTATATTCATAAGAACCAAAGCTTGTTCTGAATGCTGTCTTGGGAATATCTTGTTCACGAATGCGAATCTGATGATAACCCATACGGAGGTCAAGCTTGGAGAATACTTTAGCACCTTTAAGTTGCTCGACTAGCTCATTGATGTTGGGAAGTGGATACTTGTTCTTTATAGTCTTCTTGTTGAATGGACGGTAGTCAACACAAAGTCGGTCCGTGCCATCCTTTTTTCAGAAAAAAGAACACCGAGATGAACCAGGTCTGATCAAACCCAGACGCTCTTGTTCATCGAGCTGTTTCTTCAATTCCTTCAGCTCCTTTGGTCCAAGCTTGTATGGACGCTTGCAAATGAGTTTCGTACCAGGCTCAAAATCGATAATGAATTCAACTGGCCGGTGAGAAGGCATTCCCAGAAGCTCTTCTGGAAAGACGTCTTGGTACTCACAAATGACTAGAATCTGAGAAATTGCATCTAGCTCACCCTTCTCATTGAGAGAAAACAATCAAATAGTTTCGTCCCGAGTGGCATAGATGATCACATCATCAGAAGAGTGTGTCAATTGAATCTCCCTGGCAGCACAATCAAGCTGAGCCTTGTGCTTAGAAAGCCAATCCATCCCGAGAATTAGATCAATATCTGAGTCACTAAGAAAAATTGGAGAAGCCAGAAATTTATAGTTACCCATCTTGATGGAAACATCCGGAGCCATCATTTTGGTGTTCATGAGTAAACCCGGAGAGGAAACCGCTATCGGCTTAGGCAGATCGACCATATGCAGATTGTGGATGGATGAAAAAGGTCTTGATATGAATGAAATAGATGCACTAATATCAAATAGAACTTTTGCAGGAATATCATTAACTGGAAGATTACCCATGATCATTTCTGAAGAATCCTCTGCTTGAGCTGCATTCATCAAGTTCACCCTTGCAGACTTGGGATTATGCTTGACCACTAGACTGCTGGAAGATCTCATAGAAGGAGGAGGCGGAAGGCACCTTTGGTTGAAGCACTTGTTTGCATAGTGACCTTTCTGCCGACAGTTGCTGCAAGTCACCTCTGAGAGCGGACGATGATAAGGAGAACTTGACCTTGGAGCTTGAGTCTGAGACTTGTTCTGATAGCCTGGGTTGGGTGGGTGGGAAGATCCATGGCCACCTTTGTTCTTCTGCTGGTAGGGCCGACGAAACGTAGGAGGAGGAAGCCAGAACTTCTGTTGCTTAGATGCCACTTGTGAGTTAGAAGAAGACTGAACTGCATCCCTGATTCTCTTCTTAGAAGCCTCACACTTGAGCTGAGCACCTTCTTACTTGAGGGCCATGTTATAGAATTGATCAAACTTAGTAGGCCCCACGAGAACGAGAGCTAACTATAGATCTTCTTGGAGGCTACCTCTGAAGTGATAGATCATGCTCTTTTCATTAGGAACATCCTGCCTTGCGAAGCGAGCAAGTTTCTGAAACTGTATGTTATATTAGTACACGGACAAGCTGCCTTGCTTGAGATTGCGGAACTCCTCACGCTTGCTCTCAGCAACACTTGTTGCAATATGATGAGCTTTGAAGTCTTGGCAGAAATCATCCCAGGTAATTACACGACCTCCTCTGGAATCTTTGTATTGTTGATACCAATCAGCAGCTTGGTCCTTGAGCTGAAAAGAAGCGAACTTGACAAAGTCCTCAGGCTTGAGATTGCTACATTCAAAATGCTTGTTGATGTCCATGAGCCAATCATCAGCGTCTGTGGCCTCGGCATAGTAGCTAAAAGACTCCAGCTGATTTGCAAGGAACTGGTTGAGGGTAGCAAACTGAGGCTTATTGTTGAAATTCCCTTGGCCTCGATTCCCTTGGTTGCCTTGACCTTGGTTGTGCTCTTGCAAGAGTTGCAAAAGCATCTGGGTGTTGGCGTTGGTGGCTGCCATGACAGCTTGCCATGCCTCCGCTGGCGGAGGTGGAGGTGGAGGGTTCGCCTGACTCCCATCATTGTGTTCTGGATTCAGATGCGCTGGAGGAGCCATCCTGAAGAGGTTGACATCCGTTAGCATCTTGATAGACAGATATCCAAGCTGAATCAATGGATAGAAATTGCAACATATAGTCTTCAGAATAAACATTCGAACATGATTGAATGAATGGATTCCAAAGTTAACATCACACGTCCATTAAGGTGACAAGCCACTTAGATAAAGGTTGATGAATGAAACAACAAGGTAGGGCTGGAACAAATAAGTGGTAAGGATTACCCAATCACAAACCAAATATCTGCGGGAAGAAATACTAGAGCTACTTGAATTCCCACCTATAAACTCCCAAAACTTTCCGGTTATGCAATCTAGTGTTGGGGATATAGGGAGGCACAATATATACCTCACAACTAACAAGCTCTATGCTCCAACTGTATCCATCCGTCAACACATAACCAAGAAACCTTCGGAAATCGTGTACCTCAACCTTCGAAAAGCATCCATTATATGAGCTATGGCAATACTCCCGAACTCCCGCCCCAGTACTGGGTGGCGTCGAGGTTATCTCACCAACAACTGCATAACAGAGATTTTCGATGTCGGCGAACTCAGGTATTCCAGAATTGCAATGATAAAATTGTGACGACAACACCTCAGAGCTCAACTCCCCGGGACACTGCCACAACCCCTAAATGTCAGGAGGCACCAAGAACAATGTTCTCGTCACAAGAATATCGGAACGATTCCAAGATACCCGCGTGATCCTAAATTTTTTTCATGAAATTTGAGGAGAGGAAAGACAAAACATCTACGTCAGGAGGCCTCACTAGAGCGACGAAGGGACTGAGGAGTAAAAAGAATCCTACTCTCTGATATATATAATCCTAAGAGTCAAAACATTTTATTCTAGACTGAACAATGTCAGTGATTCGATCAAACAGGGGGCTCCTAAGTCGGGGATTCCTCTGATACCAACTTGAAACGCCCATGATGTGGCTATAGCTCCCATGTGTCGAGGCACGACTTAGAGGCATAACCGCATAGTGGGTTTGTCGCAAGAAGGGTCATCTTCACAAACGTCCCATGTAATGAACAAGACAGAGATAAATAGAGTTGGCTTACAGTCGCCACGTCACACAATACATAAATAATTCATACATCATCCAAAATACACTCATAGACCGACTATGGACAACCAAATGAAAAAGGAAGATAAACCCAACTACTAGATCCCCGATCGTCCCAACTGGGCTGCCAGGACCCCGATCCTAAGTCACACCGATCTAGGATGTAACACATCATATCACTTTGCGGCCTCACGCACGGTATTCCCACGGGTGCCACCTTACCTGGCCCGGGACCGTTTGCGCTTTTGGCTCACGTATATGATAGTGTCGCTAGCATCCATATGACAGAGAACCCGGCCGACATGACTAGTCGTACACCCAAGGTGGCACTAACTTACAGGGATAGGCATACATGACCCAGCAACGAACGTGTCGATCATCAACGTATGATACCAAGTCATAGCAAGCTACAAGGACTTAAAGGAACAACGCGTGACATTTTCCCGAAGGGATAGACACAGGAACGAAGAAGGACACATGCCGGCCAGCCTAAGTGTTCCGGAGCAGTCGCAAGCTACCATGGCTCGGTGGAAGTACTAGGAGACATTTCCTAGTAAGAGAGGCTACCAAGAATAAACAACTAGGTTGTCGGATCCCACACATACCAAGCATTTCAATAACATACACACAATATGATCGATATGTGCAAATACAACATGGCATCAAAACATAACTCTACAACTCAAAGTATTTATTCATTAGGTTCTGAGGAGTCAAATATTACAAACATGGGTCTGATGACCCAACATTCAAGTCATACAAGCAATAAGCACATGCGGAAGCTTAACTTGTCTGAGTACACACAACTACAAATGAAAAAGGATGAGAAGCCTTACTATATACAAGACCCTACCGAGGGCACAAGATCGTAGCTGAGGTAACAAGCTAAACGTTGAAATCCACACGGAACTACTAGTGAGACTGAAGTCTCTCTGCAAAAACATAAATTAAGCAAACGTTAGTACAAATGTACCCAGCAAGACTTACATCAGAGCTAACTACATATGCATCGGTATCAACAAAGGGGGGCGGTGGAGTTTACACTACTAGGAAAAGGCCTACTAATGGCGCACTACTGGTGCGCCACTAGTACCGCGCCACTAGTATTTTTTTACTAATGGTGCACCACTGGTGCGCCATTAGTATGCCTAGAGGTGCGCCATTACTATCTGACTTAGTAATGGCGCACCACATAGAAGTGCGCCATTAGTAAATTATTTTTTTCAAATTTTCAATTTTTTTATTTTTTTATTTTTTTTCTTAATCTCGGGTCACTATGGCTTAATATTGGGTCAATATGCTTAATCTCAGGTCGTAGCAAGCTACAAGGACTTAAAGGAACAACGGGTGACATTTTCCCGAAGGGACAGACACAGGAACGAAGAAGGACACATGCCGGCCAGCCTAAGTGTTCCGGAGCAGTCGCAAGCTACCATGGCTCACTGGAAGTACTAGGAGACATTTCCTGGTAAGAGAGGCTACCAATAATAAACAACTAGGTTGTCGGATCCCACACATATCAAGCATTTCAATAACATACACACAATATGATCGATATCTGCAAATACAACATGGCATCACAACATAACTCTACAACTCAAAGTATTTAGTCATTAGGCTCTGAGGACTCAAATATTACAAACATGGGTCTGATGACCCAACATTCAAGTCATACAAGCAATAAGCACATGCGGAAGCTTAACTTGTCTGAGTACAGACAACTACAAATGAAAAAGGATGAGAAGCCTAACTATCTACAAGACCCTACCGAGGGCACAAGATAGTAGCTGAGGTAACAAGCTAAACGTTGAAGTCCACACGGAACTACTATTGAGACTGAAGTGTCTCTGCAAAAACATAAATTAAGCAAACGTGAGTAAAATGTACCCAGTAAGACTTACATCAGAGCTAACTACATATGCATCGGTATCAACAAAGGGGGGTGGTGGAGTTTACACTACTAGGAAAAGGCCTACTAATGGCGCACTACTGGTGCGCCACTAGTACCGCGCCACTAGTATTTTTTACTAATGGCGCACCACTGGTGCGCCATTAGTATGCCTAGAGGTGCGCCATTACTATCTGACTTAGTAATAGCGCACCACATAGAAGTGCGCCATTAGTAATTTTTTTTTAAATTTTCAATTGTTTTATTTTTTTAATAAAAAATTCAATTTTTTTATTTTTTTCTTAATCTCAGGTCACTATGGTTTAATCTTGGGTCAATATGCTTAATCTCAGGTCGTAGCAAGCTACAAGGACTTAAAGGAATAACAGGTGACATTTTCCCGAAGGGACAGACACAGGAACGAAGAAGGACAGATGCCGGCCAGCCTAAGTGTTCCAGAGCAGTTTCAAGCTACCATGGCTCACTTGAAGTACTAGGAGACATTTCCTGGTAAGAGAGGCTACCAAGAATAAACAACTAGGTTGTTGGATCCCACACATATGAAGCATTTCAATAACATACACACAATATGATCGATATGTGCAAATACAACATGGCATCACAACATAACTCTACAACTCAAAGTATTTATTCATTAGGCTCTGAGGAGTCAGATATTACAAACATGGGTCTGATGACCCAACATTCAAGTCATACAAGCAATAAGCACATGCAAGCTTAACTTGTCTGACTACAGACAACTACAAATGAAAAAGGATGAGAAGCCTAACTATCTACAAGACCCTACCGAGGGCACAAGATCGTAGCTGAGGTAACAAGCTAAACGTCGAACTCCACACAGAACTACTAGTGAGACTGAAGTCTCTCTGCAAAATCATAAATTAAGCAAACGTGAGTACAAATGTACCCAGCAAGACTTACATCAGAGCTAACTACATATGCATCGGTATCAACAAAGGGGGGTGGTGGAGTTTACACTACTAGGAAAAGGCCTACTAATGGCGCACTACTGGTGCACCACTAGTACCGCGCCACTAGTATTTTTTACTAGTGGCGCATCACTGGTGCGCAATTAGTATGCCTAGAGGTGCGCCATTACTATCTGACTTAGTAATGGCGCACCACATAGAAGTGCGCCATTAGTAATAATTTTTTTTCAAATTTCAATTTTTTTTAAAAAATGATTTTTTTTATTTTTTTCTTAATCTCGGGCCACTATGGCTTAATCTTGGGTCAATATGCTTAATCTCAGGTCAAATCACACTCCGTGGTCAAACTTCCCGAAAGGTCACTGTCGGTGTCAAAACCGGCGGATCTCGGGTAGGGGGTCCCGAACTGTGCGTCTAGGCCGGATGGTAACAGGAGACAAGGGACACGAAGTTTTACCCAGGTTCGGGCCCTCTCGATGGAGGTAAAACCCTACGTCCTGCTTGATTAATATTGATGATATGGGTAATACAAGAGTAGATCTACCACGAGATCGAGGAGGCTAAACCCTAGAAGCTAGCCTATGGTATGATTGTTGATGTGTCTGTCGTCCTACGGACTAAAACCCTCCGGTTTATATAGACACCGGAGAGGGTTAGGGTTACACAAAGTCGGTTACAATGGTAGGAGATCTTCATATCCGTATCGCCAAACTTGCCTTCCACGCCAAGGAAAGTCCCTTCCGGACACGGGACAGAGTCTTCAATCTTGTATCTTCGTAGTCCAGGAGTCCGGCTGAAGGTATAGTCCGGCTATCCGAACACCCCCTAATCCAGGACTCCCTCAGTAGCCCCTGAACCAGGCTTCAATGACGACGAGTCCGGCCCGCAGATTGTCTTCGGCATTGCAAGGCAGGTTCCTCCTCCAAGAACTTCATAGAAGTTTTTGAACACAAAGATAGTGTCCGGCTTTGCAAAACAAGTTTCCACATATTGCCATAGAGAGAATAATATTTACACCAATCTAATCTGCTGACGTATTCCATAGCAAGTCACACCACGGCCAAGCCTTTATCCGAGTCGTTTCATTATCCCACCTCAGCGCGTCATGCGAGGCGGTTTCCTTGGCACGTCTTGTTAAAGCAGAGATCGTGTCCCCTTATCCCGGTATTCTCATCAATACGGGCGTGGGTAACCCAACCGCTTCTAGGACTCCTAGGTTGTAGGCAAGTCCAAACGGGCACGGAGAGGACGCTTGATATTCACCCTCTTTATAAAGGGGACAAGGCCTTCTTATTTTTCTCTCCCATGCCTAATCGAATCCTTCCCCCACCTCAAGCTCAAACGCCCGATGTTCAGGTCAGGCGTCCCGAACCTTCAGTCATGTCCGGATCTAGCCTTCAAGGCCGATGGATGCCCTCCTCCGTCATGGAAGAAGACATCAAGAAGTTGAGGGAGGCCAGATATCTGACCGCCGAGATTTTGCATCGGCTGCCTCCCCGAGGGCAGGCCGTCCCCACCCCCGAACCCAACAAGAATGTCGTGTTCGTTTCCCACTTCCTCCGAGGTCTAGGCCTTGCCCTGGATCCTTTCGCCAGGGGTTTGATGTTTTACTATGGGCTAGATTTTCATGATCTAGCTCCGGACTCCTTTCTTCATATCACGACATTAATTATCGTGTGCGAGGCCTTCCTCCGGGTTACCCCTCACTTTGGCCTATGGATCAAGACCTTTGAAGTGAGGCTGAAGCTGGTCGAGGGGGAGCATGCAGCGTGTGGAGGTGCCTCAATACGCAAGATGATGGGAGCTCCGTGGCCCAAAGGTTCCATCCCAGAGGTGTCTGAATTGTGGCAACAGGAGTGGTTCTACATCACGGCTCCTAGAAGTGCCAAGTGGGCGGCCCCCCTATTTTCCGCTCGGGCCCCCCACCACAACTGATGTCATGGATCAACAGAGGTCTGAGCTGGAGGCCAGCCAGGGACGTGCCTATACTGCAAGGCCGCATTCGAGATCTCTTCAATGGAGATTTTAGTTTGCTTGCGGTGATACAGGTCATGCTGGTTCGTCAAGTCCAGCCTTGCAAACGCCGGCCTCTTCGCCTGTGGGAGTTCAACCCCGAGGGACCGCGTTCCATTCAAAATTTCTCGGCCTGACGCACGAGGAGATGTACAAGTCATTCTTTGGACCTCAGACGGAGTGTCCAGACCTCAGAGGATGTGGGCCTGAGTAGTAACCGCACCGCCGAACAGGTAAGGCTTCTTCCGGCCGAACATACTTTCTCTACTTTGTTACGATGTTATTTCTGAGAGTTCGCTTTTTGACCAGGACTAGCTAACAAAGGCGAAGTTGATTCGGTGTTCGGCCCCCCTCCCTGAAGGTTTGGAAAATCCGGTATTGGAAAAGATGCTCCAAACCGCACCTTTCTCGGAGCCCTTGAAGGAAGATACCGTGGAGGATAATGCGGGCGGACGCGGGCCCCCAAAGCTGCCCATTCTAGCCGAGGGAGCGAGCGTCTCCATGAGGGAAGGCGACCAGAAGAGGAAAAGGACTGCACCCGGGGATTCGGAAGCCGAAGCTTCCAAACGGGAGAAGAAGTCTCCCACAGACGGTCCTACCTCGGGGGGCGCTGTTGCCGCACAAAGTCCGCAGGGGGATCAATTTTCCCACGAGTCGTAAGTGACCCGAAATACCTTTAATAGTATAGATATGCCATTTTTCTTCTGAGAAAATAACCACCGCATATATTTTGTAGTTCGGGCCTTAGCCCCTCTCAATTGAGCTCATCTTCGGGGGATCTTCTTCGAGAGATGATGGAGAGCGAAACGCCTCCTCCGGACTCCTCTGCTCCAGAAGCGGGCAACCCTAAAGTGTCGTCGCGGAGGGCCTCTCCGAGTCTGGTGAGGCCAGAAGATAATCCCATTGACCCCCAAAGCTCCCAGTGTCCGGCTCCCGAAGGAAGCAGACAAAAGAGTCCGGCCCCCTCTAGTGTGCAATCGGATGTTCTGAGGGAGTTGGTGGGGCGAGCGGCCATCTCAGATGAACACCGTGTGATGATGAATACGGTGATGGAGAGAATATCGTCCGCCGAAAGCGGATTGCATGAAGCTTTTATGAGTCCACTGATAGGCTTTGAGGTACGTAAAAGAATGTATGATAACCCTGCACATGTTAGGTGTGCCCTATGTAGATAGTCGCCCCTGAGACTCTGGTTATCGTCGGAAACGGCGACGAACAGAGGATCATATTCCTAGGAAATAACCATACTGCCTTTATGTGCAGGTGATGGAAGCTCCGGTGGCTAGCCGGACTAGCGAGTTTGCCCATGTAGAATGGCAGTTGGATGCGGCAGACGCCGACATCGAGCTTGTTAACAAAAGGCTTGACGAGGCACAGGGTAAGTGTCAATATCTGGTAAACGCCACATAGGAAGAGCAGCATGATGCCAGTATCTTAAATATGTTGTGACTGCAGATGGAGCTGCCACTGTTGAAGCCTTGTAGGCAGAACTTGCCCGAGCCATGGAACAAGCGAGGTTAGGTAATGCGGCTGCTATGAAGGCGGCCAAAGAGTTGCAAGCCGAGAAGGCCGCGCATGGCGAGACCCGAGACAAGATGGCCAAGATGGCCGTGGAATTAAAAGCCGCCACCGACCGTTGCCGGGTTCTTGAAAAGGAAAACCAAGCGAAGGCATCAGACCTTGAGAAGGCTGCTGCAACGAAAAAGGATCTCCGCTCTGCTATGAGGGCAAAGAAGGAGGAGCTGCTAGAAGCCGGGGATATTGTAGCTGGGAAATCATTTATGTTGCGGAGGAAATTCGGAGATCCACGGTATGCCCCTCTGGATCGGCTGTGGAGTTCAGCGGATGTGTATATGGATTTGGCGGCGAGCGCTGCCGATGCGGCCAAGTACTTCCAGGGTCAGACAGACCATGGAGTAGACCAGCTGTTTTGGAGACAATTCCATTCTCCCGAGCGTTCACTTTCACTGACTGACCAATTAGCCAAATGGGCCGAACTAAATAGGTTGTCCGGACTCTCTATGAGGTCTATTGTGGATCAGCTATGCCCGGGAAGGTCAAAACCGAACAGCTATTTCAGCTTGGTGCATCAGGTCCTTGATGTGGTGCCGCGCATCAATGCGATGAGGAGGTCGGCGTGCATAGAGGGCGCACGGATGGCCTTTTCCCATGTTAAGGCATATTGGTCGGAGATGGATGCTACCAATGTTGCAACGCGGGATTCGGCTATAGGTCGAAAGGCTGCCGAGCACTACTTTGAAGAAGTTCTTGAGGGTGCCCGTTTGATAGAGACCCAGCGCTCAAAAAATATTATGTTTGAGTGATATGTAATCTCATTGTAAGCGAAATGCTTTTATAAATTTTTATAAGGCTATTTTTATACTTTTGCCTGAAAGTAATATGATGCCTCCTGGGCGGCCGTTTATGTATACATGTGTATAACCTGAAAGATTGCAGCCGTCGGCTTCAACCCTCACGCATATAATGCGGAGGTGCTCGCAAAAACACGCATTCACACTTAACCCAACGTCTTGGTCCTATTAAGGAGGTGATAGCGGAGCGAGCAAGGCAACTGAACTATAATGCTTTAGCACTTTCACTTAGCCATAGGAGTTTGACAGTGGGGCTACTAGATAGCCCCTGGTGGCTCCGCACTCTCCCGATATCAGGGTGCGTACATGCCTGGCCGGGAAATGGCCCTTCGTTAAGGCAAAGGAATTCTAACATTCCCATAGGTCATTGAGTGGTTGACCAGTCTCACGCTATATCATGACAATCAGTTTTCGGCTTTCTCTACTGAGGTGCTCGTCCAGATGAACCAGGGCACAATTCCAGTAGTTCTCCTGGTGCTACCATAGCCAGCAAGGCGGAACGTAAGGCACCAAAACACAGGAGCCAGGCAAACCCAACATTTGACCAAAGACGATGATTCGGAGCTGATGCGTATAGGGCCAAACTCGCGACACCGAATACTCCCTAAGGTATTCGGTCTTTGTGGTATAAACCGGGCCTAAATAGTGGCCTTTGTAAGAAGCCCCGAGTGTCCAGGTACGTGCATTGTTCTGGCGTGGCCACATGCCAAGACATCAGCATCCTTCTCAACGGTGGATATGTATCAACAAGAGACAGTAAAAAAGGTTTACGCAGGGTCTTAATCTAAAAAGAATCCTTGGAGTGGGTCCTTGCTGCACGTCTGCGCCTGTGTCTCCGTTGTGCCATATCCTGGACGGGTGTAGCTCGATGATCGTCTGTAAAATAGAGGAAGTTAAGTGAAAAAGTTGTCGTGCAAAAGGATAGTTTTTAAAGAAACCATGTATAATTCAAGATGATAAGAAATTGCCACTTGTCTGCGCGCATTGAACCCCTTGTATTGACAAATAGGGGTGTGACCACTTATTTCCGTATAAATAGCGGCGCCGGACTTGATTAGTTGTATCTGAGGTCCTGACGACCTATTGGATGCTTTCGTTTGTCCGGGCGCCTTTAGTGTGCGGCGGCCAAGGCAGCCTCACTGTCTTCGGCGCGCAGAGATCGCTTGATATTTCCATGCACTGTAATGATGCCACGTGGACCGGGCATCTTGAGTGAGAGGGAGGCGTAGTGTGGTATTGCATTAAAGCGAGAGAAAGCTTCGCGTCCGAGCAGTGCTTGATAGCCACTTTGAAACGGAGCGATGTGGAAAGTTAAATGCTCACGACAGAAGTTATCGGGGGAGCCGAATGTAACTTGTAGTAGGAGGGAGCCCGTACAACGAGCCCCTGGGCCTGGCGTTACTCCTTTAAAGGTAGTATTGCTATGGCGAATTTGTGTTGGGTCTAGCCCCATCCCGCGGATTGTATCCTGATATATTAGGTTTAGGCTACTGCCATCGTCCATCAAGACCCTTGTGAAGTGATATCCGCCAATTACTGGGTCTAATACCAGGGCATCCCATCCTGCGTGTCGGATTCCTGCTGAGTAATCGCGATGGTCGAAAGTGATCGGTTGAGATGACCAGTGGCAGGACTTCGTGGTGATAGGCACTTGGGTATACTTTCCTAGGAGTGCCGCATTGTTTTTTTCCTTGATTACGTGTAACACGTTTACTGCTTTGACTTCTGGTGGAAATTGCTTTTGTCCCCCATGTCTTGCTTGGGGGGCTCGTCCTCGTCTTCACTTGGTGTATCCTCCCCCTTGTGTACAGCGTTGAGCTTGCCGGACTGCTTGAAGACCCAACATTCTCTGTGGGTATGATTAGCAGGTTTACCAGGGGTACTATGAATCTGACATATTTGGTCCAGAATTTTATTGAGGCTGGACAGTTCGTCCCTGGTGCCTTTAGGGGGCGGCTTTAGGGGGCAGTTCGTCCTTACTGTCGTGCCCTTCGTGCGGTCTTCCTTATTTCGGTGTTTGTTATTGCTGTTGCGCCATGATTTCCCGTTTCCATCTCTAACTTCAGATGTACTGGGGTCGCTGGTGCTGCATCTGGCCAGCCAATTGTCCTCTCGCACACAAAAGCGGGTCATGAGGTTTGTTAATGCGGCCATCGTTCTCGGCTTATTTTGGCCGAGGTGTCTGGCGAGCCATTCGTCACGGACGCTATGCTTGAAAGCTGCTAAGGCTTCGGCGTCTGGACAGTCGACAATCTTGTTCTTTTTAGTAAGAAACCTGTTCCAAAGCTTTCGGGCTGACTCTCCGGGCTGTTGAGTTATATGACTCAAATCGTCCGCATCCGGAGGTCGGACATAAGTCCCTTGAAAATTTGCCCGAAAGGCATCTTTGAGCTCTTTCCAACTTCCAATGGAGCTTTCGGGGAGCCCTTTGAGCCAGTGATGAGCTGGCCCTTTGAGCTTGAGGGGTAGGCACTTGATGGCGCGGAGATCATCTCCTCGAGCCATATGGATATGAAGGATGTAGTCCTCAATCCAGACCCCAGGGTCTGTTGTTCCGTCGTATGTCTCTATGTTTACGGGCTTGAATCCCTCTAGAAACTCGTGGTCCAGCACCTCATCGGTGAAACATAGGGGGTGTGCGGCACCCCTGTAGCTAGGTGTGCCACGTTGTTCGAATGTTTCTTGTGTTGCATTGTATGCTGGGGCGCGCTTGCGTGGTCCATAGATGGATCTTGTTGCACCGTTCTTTGGGTGCGAGCCCTCGCATTGGTTGCGTGTTGTATGGTGAGCGGCATTGTATGCCGCTCTGTGTTGGTAGAGGGGTCGTCCATCCGACCAGGTGGCTGCTTTGATATTTGGTTGTGGGGGGTCTGAGGCCTCCTCATCGAATTCAGGTAGCAGCTTCCGCTTTGGGTAGCTCTTGTAGGGGCGATTGTCGCCGTACCTTGCTGCTGTGTTGAGTATTTTACTTCATATGATTTGGAGTGTGTCTTGCCCGGCCTTGAGCCTTTGCTTCTGCTTTCTTAGACTCCCCGCAGTGGCAACAAGCCTTTTACGGGCAGTCTGCTGCTCCGGATGCCTGTCCGGCGTTATGTCGTCCGAACCATGATCCTTGATAGGATTTGTTTGTTCGGTTTGATTATCCGGATTGCCGTTGTCCGGCAGCGGTTCGCCCTGCTCCAGCGCTGGGTCTGTGTGATCGCTATTTCTGTCGGGGCGGGATTTGGGACGGCGCTTGCATCGCCGCTTTGACTACTTTTCGAGGGAACAGGCCTTCGGTGCATCCTTCCGCTCCTCGTCGTCGTCTTTTGGTGCGTCCACCATGTATACATCATGTGACGAGGTGGCGTTCCAGGGCCCAATAGGCGTTGGTTCTTCATCGTCTCCTTCATCAGCGTCCATACCATCGATGTCTTCGGAGTCGAGGTCAAGCATGTCGGTTAAGTCGTCGATAGTTGCTACAAAGTGGGTGGTGGGTGGGCTTTGAATTTCTTCATCGTCCGTACCCCAACCTTGCTGACTGTAGTCCGTCCAGGGCTCTCCTGATAAAGAGAGAGGCTTCAGTGACTTCAGGATATCGCCGAGAGGTGAGTGCTGAAAGATGTCTGCGGCAGTGAACTTCATGATCGGCACCCAGTCGGATTCGATCGGCAAGGGTGCGGAGGGTTCGGAGTCCGGAGAGGAGTCCGACTCCTTGGAGTCACGGGTCTCGCATAGTACGGGGCTGGTGTTCGGCTCAATCGCCGTTGGGGTCGCAGCCCCCGAGGTGACGTCCAACCGCCCATCCTCGATCGGCGTAGTTGGCTCCGAATTAAGGGTCGGAGCTGACGCGGGTGCGGCCTCCAAGGCACTGTCCGGCGGCAGAGCTAAATCATGCTCGTCGTGGCAGTGCGGCATGCTCGGCAGTGGCTCGAATCCGTCGAAGATCAAGTCCCCGCGGATGTCAGCCGTGTAGTTTAAACTTCCAAATCTGACCTGACGGCCGGGGGCGTAGCTTTCGATCTGCTCTAGACGGCCAAGCGAATTGGCCCGCAGTGCGAAGCCGCCGAAGACGAAGATCTGTCCGGGGAGAAAGGTCTCACCCTGGACTGCATCGCTATCGATGATCCTAGGAGCCATCGAGCCTGATCAGAAGAATTCTCAATGAAAGCACCAATGTCGGTGTCAAAACCGGCGGATCTCGGGTAGGGGGTCCCGAACTGTGCGTCTAGGCCGGATGGTAACAGGAGACAAGGGACACGAAGTTTTACCCAGGTTCGCGCCCTCTCGATGGAGGTAAAACCCTATGTCCTGCTTGATTAATATTGATGATATGGGTAGTAGAAGAGTAGATCTACCATGAGATCGAGGAGGCTAAACCCTAGAAGCTAGCCTATGGTATGATTGTTGATGTGTCTGTCGTCCTACGGACTAAAACCCTCCGGTTCATATAGACACCGGAGAGGGTTAGGGTTACACAAAGTCAGTTACAATGGTAGGAGATCTTCATATCCGTATCGCCAATCTTGCCTTCCACGCCAAGGAAAGTCCCTTCCGGACACGGGACGGGGTCTTCAATCTTGTATCTTCGTAGTCCAGGAGTGCGGCTAAAGGTATAGTCCGGCTATCTAAACACCCCCTAATCCAGGACTCCCTCAGTCACCCATCCTCACACTACTCCAGCCCAAGCACGCTTAACTTCAGAGTTCTATCCAACCCAGCGCTAGCTCACTTGACAGGCACTTGTTGATATATCTAGCATATCAATCCTATTAAACCTTGTTGATGTTTAGGACTTTGTTCATGTTCATGAGTGTGATGAAATTTTGAAAAAATATTTCAAACTTCCGTTCATATTACGTATCATATTTTGAAAAAAAAAATCTGAAAAAAAATCGAAACTAATTTTTTTCTGTTACTAGTGGCGCACCTAGCATACGGTGCGCCACTAGTAAGTTTGAAATTTTTTGAATTTTTTTGCCTCCAGATCTTAAAAGCCCTGTAACTTTTTTTCTGTTAGGTTTTTGAGGATTTTCAAAATGTTTAACGGAGTTCCCCGGTTAAATTCGGATGTAACTTTTCGAGTAGATGATTTTTCATATAGAAAACTTTTTAATCCGAGTTCGTATGCAAACGTTATGCCCATTTTACAAATTCCAGAGAGATTTTGCAAATAAAGTCAAAATTCATATTTGTAAATTTTCCCAACAAGTAGACCACATATCACATGGGAAACTTATTTTCTTTTATTTTTTTTGACATTTTCATCATTTTCTTTTATTTTTTTTAAAACTGAAAAGGCGGTCCACTAGGGGGGTGTGCATGTGAGGGAATTTTTGGGCCAAGTTATTAATGGCGCACCGTTGGAGTGGTGCGCCATTACTAGTTCAACTAGTAATGGCGCACCACTCCCACGGTGCGGCATTACTAGTTTTCAAAAAATATAAAAAAATGAAAAAAAATTGAAAAAAAATTACTAGTCTCGCACCGTGGGTGTGGTGCGCCATTACTAGTTTAACTAGCAATGGCGCACCACTCCCACGGTGCGCCATTACTAGTTTGAAAAAAAATTGAAATTTTTTTTTGAATTTTTTTAGTAATGGCGCACCGTGGATGTGGTGCGCCAGTACTAGTTTTGAAAAAAAAATAAAAAAATCTTGTTACTAATAGCGCACCGTGGATGTGTTGCGCCATTAGTATTTGGACACTAATGGCACACCAACACATGGTGCGCCATTAGTATATAGTAGTGGCGCACCACATGTCTGGTGCGCCATTAGTGTCAATTCCATCTATAGCCCTTTTCCTAATAGTGTTAACTGCAGCAAGCCAGCTTTGACTCGGTAGCTATCCTAAACTACAACTGCAAGTAACTCTTTTGAGGTGGCGCACACGAGTCCACATATTCACCATATCAATACACCACTATGGATCCGCTCCCGTCTCCCTACAAGAATGCCATCCATAGCACTCACGCTTATCTTGCGCATTTTAGAGGATCCACTTTCACTTGTCTATGAACTGTATAGGCAACCCAGAAGTCCTTTACCACGGATGTGGCTATTCGAATAAATAATTTATAACCCCGCAAGGATGTACTACTTCACACATGCTCTCGCCACTTACCACCATTTACACGTCATGTATCTCGGCAACCTTCAAGCGAAAGCCTGGCAAGGGAGTCGGCCACGACCTGACTAACCACAAAAGTCTCTAATCCAGGTTTATCGCCTATTCGAGTTCCATCTGTAACAAGATCCAGCCGGGATTTCGCTCACGGCCCCAAACGATGAGAGCAAGGTTCCCGAGGCACCAAGCGGTCTATAACACCCCCGATATATCTTACCATATTTGTACTCCTACTCTTGCCATTTTCGGCTCTAAGTTATGGGATTTCCCCCTGGTTGGGTTTTGTCTTCGTTTTTCATTTTGTTCAAGTCATGTACTTCATATCATGTCATCATGTGCACCTCATTTGCATACGTGTTCATCTCATGCATCCGAGCATTTTCCCCATTGTCCGTTTTGCAATCCGACACTCCTACGTCCTCCGGTGCCCCATTTTGTCTCTTTTCATGAGCGGGTCTTAAACATTCTCGGAATGGACCGAGATTTGCCAAGCGGCCTTGGTACACCACCGGTAGACCGCCTGTCAAGTTTCATGCCATTTGGAGCCCAACACCACCGGTACTCCAACGGTTAACCGGGGAACCGTAAAGTCCTCATGTGTGTTGCAGCCCAATACCCCTCCAAAGTGGCCCAATAAACCATCCAAACCTATCCCATGTCCTCTGTCATCGGATCATGATTGTGTGGCTGAAAACTACACCTGATTTGGACAGTCCCACCTCCTTCTATGTATAAATATGTGCACCCCTCTCAAATTTCCGGATCCCGAAACCCTAAAAACTTCCCCCGCCGCCACTCGACGCGTCCGCGACGGCCGGACAAGTCCTCCGCCGCAGCCCGACGAATCCTATGCCGCCACGTGGTGCGTCCGCCGCCTCCCACCACGCCGGCCCGTGGGGCCCGACCGCGGCCCTCCCGGCCCGCGCCTCACCCGCCGCCGCCCTGTCACACCCGCCTCCCTGCACCGCCGCCTGCCTCGCCGTCGACCTCCGCGCCTCGCGCCGCCCCGCCACCTCGGACGCCGGCGCCGTGCCGCCTCCGCCGCCCCAGGCCGCGCGCCGCCGCGGCCGAGCTCGCCGCCACGCGTGCCGCGGATCCGGTCAGGCCAGACCGGATCCGGCCGCCTCCCCGCACCTCTCCGGCCATCCCCTTCCACTCCGGCGCCAGCTCCGGCCAAAACTCCGGCGTGCCTCGGTTCCTGTGCCACCGAACCCTAGATCTGGGCGAGGTGAAATCCTCTAAGTCATTTTTTCTGCTATATTTTCAAGCCCTGTTCAACATGCCATAACTCCTCATCCGTAGATCCGATTTGCATGCATGTTATATCAAAATGTTCATCAGGATGTGCTCTTCATTTTGTTCCATTGTGCCATGCTTGTTTGAGCCCATCTTGATGCCCAAATCGTTGATGCAAGAGTGCTATAAAATGTTAGGTGCTAATTCTTAGCAGAGTATGATCATTTGTCATTTTTGCTACATTTGTTGTGTGCTGCATATGGGCATGAGCTCTACATGTGTTTTTGTCTATGCCATGCCATCTTTACAGGGGTGTATGCCATGTATTTTTTTTTGATCTTTGTGGTGACTAGCACATGCATGCAAAGTAGCTCTCGTAATATTGCTGATTTCAGGGACTTGGAATTTCAGGATATTTGTGCTAACTAGCACCTGCATGCAAAGTCTTTGCTCTGCTGTTATTTTTATGCCATGTATTCATGTTGATACATTGAGATCCATGCTTCTTTTCAGTATGTTCAGTAAGGATGATTTGGACATATGGTTATGCTCTATCCATCCATGCCCCTGTTTGCATTTATGGAGAATCCTAGCATGACTGAATCTTGCTCTACTTTTGCTATAAAATGTTCCTAGCAGATTGTTTACACGTTAATCAATTTTGCCAAGGTTGTTGTAGTTGATCCATGCATGATATGAGATTGTTCTTGCCATGGTTAGCTTCTTGAACATGTCTTCTTGCTGGTAGTCTGAATCTGTTAACGAAACTTGCTATGTTTACATGAGTGCCATCATATCTTCTGATCCTTTTTGGCTTATGGTCAGTAAGGGACTTTTGTTCTATGCTTTGAGTAGATTCATGCAATGCCTTGTATTCCTATGTTCTGTTCCTGTAGCATGTTGTTATCGTGCTTAAACATTGCTTCCTGATGTTAATTCCTGACATGTTAGTATTTTCACTAAGTCTGTGATGCTGTTATCTTTTGCACTTTTGCCATGCTTGTTTGAACCTGCTCTTGTGTGATTTAGCCGTAGCTGAGTGTTCATCTTTTGTCAAGCATCTTGAGTAGATCACTGCCATGTGCCTTGTTCCCGTGTTGGAGTGCAGTAGCTTAGTTACTAGTTGCATTCTAGATGGCATCATGATGTTAATCGCAGAATTGTGCCATTCTTGTTTTGCTTGCCATTTGCAAACCGTGCATCCGATTCTTGTGATCTTTATATCGATTTCGACCGAAACCAACTCATCTATCCAGCGGCACACTTGGTTTGCCAAGTTGATGCCTTATTCATCCTTTCCTTCTGGAGCTCGCATATGCATTGCATATCACATCCCGCATATCATGCCATGTTTTGCATCATGTTGCTTGCGCATTACACCGTGGTTGATTGTTGTTTCCTTTTCTTGTGTTCTTGCCTTGGGTAGAGCTGGGAGACGACTACGTGATCGAGGAACCCGTTGAGTATGCTTGCGAGGATCAAGCTTTCGTCAACTCAGAGAATTTTGCAAGCAAGATGACCATACCCTCGAAATCACTTCTATCTTTGCTTCCTAGTTGCTCGCTCTTTTGCTATGCCGCGATACCTACCACTTGCTATATGATGCCTCCCAAATTGCCATGTCAAGCCTCTAACCCACCTTTCCTAGCAAACCATTGTTTGGCTATGTTACCGCTTTGCTCAGCCCCTCTTATAGCGTTGCTAGTTCCAGGTGAAGATGGATTTTGTTCCTTCTTGGAACATGTTTATTGTTGTGATATCATTATTATATCTTGTTTACTTTAATGCACCTATATACTTGGTATAGGGTGGAAGGCCCGGCCTTATGCCTCGTGTTTTGTTCCACTGTTGCCTCCCTAGTTTCCGTCCAAACTAGAGCCCCTTGCAGCGCCACCTCGGGGAAATTGAGGTTTGGTTTTAGTTGTGCGGATTGCTTATCCGGTGTGCCCTGAGAACGAGATATGTGCAGCTCCTATCAGGATTTGTCGGCACATTCGGGTGGCTTTGCTGGACTTGTTTTACCATTGTCGAAATGTCTTGTAACCGGGATTCCGAGTCTGATCGAGTCTTCCTGGGAGAAGGAATATCCTTCGTTGACCGTGAGAGCTTGTGATGGGCTAAGTTGGGACACCCCTGCAGGGTTTTGTACTTTCGAAAGCCGTGCCCACGGTTATGGGCAGATGGGAATTTGTTAATATTCGATTGTAGAGAACCTGACACTTAACTTAATTTAAAATGAATCAGCCACGTGTGTAACCGTGATGGTCTCTTTTTGGCGGAGTCTGGGAAGAGAACACGGTCTCGTGTTATGCTTGAACGTAAGTAGTTATAGGATCATTTCTTGATCATTATAGCTTCTCGACCGAGCTTTGCTTCTCTTCTCGCTCTCATTTGCATAAGTTAGCCACCATATATGCTAGTGCTTGCTGCAGCTCCACCTCACTACCTTTTCCTACCCTTAAGCTTAAATAGTTTTGATCGCGAGGGTGTGAGATTGCTGAGTCCCTGACTCACAGATTACTTCCAAAACCAGATGCGGGTGCCGATGATGTCAGTGCAGGGGACGCTACCAAACTCAAGTGGGAGTTCGACGAGGATTCGGGGCATTACTATGTGTCTTTTCCGGAAGATCAGTTGAGGAGCCCAGTTGGGGCAATCGGGGATCTAGAATTCGGGGTTGTCTTTCTTTATTTGGTTACGTAGTCGGACCTTGATTGTATTCTGGATGATGTAATGCTATATTTATGTATTGTGTGAAGTGGCGATTGTAAGTCAACTCTTTATCCCTTCCTCATTCAGTACATGGGATGTGTAAAGATCACCCCACTTGCGACATGCCTACCATGCGGTTATGCCTCTAAGTCGTACCTCGACACGTGGTAGATATAGCCGCATCGTGGGTGTTACAAGTTGGTAATCAGAGCCTTCCCCGACTTAGGAGCCCCTTGCTTGATCGAATCAATGACGTTGTTGAGTCTAGAACAAAATGTTTTGAGTCTTATAGGATTATATATATCGGAGAGTAGGATTATTTTTACTCCTCAGTCCCTTCGTCGCTCTGGTGAGGCCTCCTGACGTAGAGTTTTGACTCTTCTCTCCTCAAATTTCACTAATTGTTTTTAGGTCCACGCGGGTATCTTGGAATCGTTCCAACGGTTTTGTGACGAGAACATTGTTCTTGGTGCCTCCTTACATTTAGGGGTTGTGGCAGTGTCCCGGGGAGTTGAGCTCCGAGGTGTTGTCGTCACAATTTTATCATTGCAGTTCTGGAATAGCTGAGTTCGCCGACATCGAAAATCTCCTTTATGCAGTTTTTGGTGAGATAACCTCGACGCCACCTAGTACCGGGGCGGGAATTCGGGAGTATTGCCATAACTCGTATAACGGATGCTTTTTGAAGGTTGAGGTAAATGATTTCCGAAGGTTTCTTGGTTATGTGTTGAAGGATGGATACAGCTGGATTTAGGATTTGCTAGTTTTGGGTGAGATATTATGCTTCCCCTGTATCCCCAACACCTGATTGCATAACCGAAAAGTTTCAGGAGTTTTATAGGTGGGAATTCATGTAGCTCTAGTATTTCTTCCCTCAGATATTTGGTTTGTGATTGGGTAATCCTTACCAATTATTTGCTCATATCCGTACCTTGTTGCTTTATTCATCTACCTTTATCTAAGTGGCTTCTCAATTTATGGAAGTGTGATGATTTACTTTGGAATTCATTCGTTCATTCTTGTTCGGATGTTAAGGCTATATGTTGTAATTTTGATTCATTGATTCAGCTTGAATATATATCTTTCAAGATGCTAACGGATGTCAACCTCTTTAGGATGGCTCTTCCAACGCGTCAGAATCCGGAACCTCTGCCACCACCTCCACCTCCGGAGGCATGGCAAGCTGTCATGGCTGCCACCAACGCAAACACACAGATGCTTTTGCAACTCTTGCAAGAGCGCAACCAAGGAAATCAAGGACATGGCAACAATCAATCTTAGTTTGCTACCCTCAATCAGTTCCTCACAAACCAGCCAAAGTCCTTCAGTAACTGTGTCGAGGCCACTGACGCTGACGGCTGGCTCGTGGATATCTGCAAACATTTTGAGTGTAGTAATGTCAGGCCTGAGGACTTTGTCAAGTTTTCTTCGTTCCAACTCAAAGACCAAGCTGCTGAGTGGTATCAACAATACAAAGATTCCAGAGGAGGTCGTGTGATTACCTGGGATGATTTCCACCGAGACTTCAAAGCTCACCACATTCCTCAAAGTGTTGCTGAGAGTAAGCATGAGGAGTTCCGCAATCTGAAGCAAGGCAGCATGTCTATTTACCAATACAACATCCTATTTCAGAGGCTCGCTTGCTTCATAAACAAGATGTCCCTGATGAAAAGAGCATGATTTATCAATTCATAGGTGGCCTCAGAGAAGATCTGCAACTAGCTCTCGTGCTTTTTGAGCCGACCAAGTATGATGATTTCTACAACATGGCACTAAAGCAAGAAGCTACTTAGATCAAGTGTGATGCATCTAAGAAGAGAGTCAGGGATGCAGCTCCATCTTCTTCTTCAACTCAAGTGGCAGCTAAGCAATAGAAGTTCTGGTTGCCTCCTCCTCCTCCATTCCGTCAGCCTTATCAGCAAAAGAGCAAAGGTGGCAATGGATCTTCCCACCCACCTGACCCAGGCAATCAGAGCAAAGATCCGTCTCATGCTCCAAGGTCAAGTGCTCCGTATCACCGTCCGCTCTCAAAGGTTACTTGCAACAAGTGTCAGTAGAAAGGGCAATATGCGAACAAATGCTTCAACTAAAGGTGCCTTTCGCCTCCTCCTCCTATGAGATCTGCCAGCAATGCAGTGGTCAAGCATAATCCCAAGCATGCTAAGTTCAACATGATGAATGCAGCTCAGGCAGAGGACTCTTCGGAAGTGATGATGGGTAACTTTCCAGTTAACTCTACTCCTGCAAAAGTCCTTTTTGATACTGGTGCATCGCATTCTTTCATTTAAAGACCTTTTGTGGCTATGCATGATTTGGTTACTCAAGTATTGCCGAGACCTTTTTCTATTGTTTCTCCGGCCCAACAAATGACTTCTCGAATATTTGTTCTGGATTCCGTTATCAAGATGGGTGACTATAAGTTTATGTCTTCTCCTATTGTTCTTGGTGACTCAGATATTGATCTAATTCTCGGCATGGATTGGCTTGCTAAGCACAAGGCTTAGCTTGATTGTGCTGCTAGACAGATTCAATTGACACACTCGTCTGAGGACGTGATCATCTATGCAGCTCGTGACGAAACCATTTGACTGTTTTCTCTCAATGAGAAGGGCGAGTTGAATGCCATCTCTCAGATTCCAGTCATCTGTGAATATCAAGACATCTTTCCAGAAGAGCTTCCGGGAATGCCTCCTCACCGACCAGTTGAATTCATCATCGATCTTGAGCCTGGCACGGAACCTGTTTGCAAACGTCCTTACAAGCTTGGAGCTGAAGAAACAACTCGATGAACAAGAGCGTATGGGTCTGATCCGACCGAGTTCCTCTCCATGGGGTTGTGATGTTCTTTTTGTCAAGAACAAGGATGGAACGGAACGACTTTGTGTCGACTACCGCCCATTGAACAAGAAGACAATAAAGAACAAGTACCCACTTCCCAACATCAATGAGCTATTCGAGCAACTTAAGGGTGCTCAATTTTTCTCCAAGCTTGACCTCCGTATGGGCTATCATCAGATTCGCATTCGTGAACAAGACATCATTCAGAACAAGCTATGGTTCTTATGAATACACTGTCATGTCTTTCGGCCTTGTCAATGCTCCTCCAACGTTCTCTCGCATGATGAACTTCATCTTCAACCCTTACACAAATGATTTCGTCTTGGTGTGTCTCGATGATATTTTGGTCTTTAGCAAGAACAAGGAGGATCATGCCAAGCATTGAGATTGGTGCTGGACAAACACAGAGAACATCAGTTCTATGCGAAGTTTTCAAAGTGTGAGTTTTGGCTCGATGAGGTTCTCTACTTTGGCCATATCATCTCTGCCAAGGGCGTTGCTGTTAATCTTGAGAAGGTGTCTGCAATTGTGAATTGGGAACCACCTCAGAATGTAAAGCAGCTCCGCAGTTTCCTTGGGCTTGCAAGCTATTGTCGAAGATTCATTGAGAATTTCTCTAAGATTGCAAAGCCTCTTTCCAACCTCCTCTAGAAGCATGTGAAGTTTGTCTGAATGCCTGAATGTGACATCGCTTTCAACACCCTAAAAAAGAAGCTAGTTACAGCTCCAGTTTTGACTCCTCCTAATGAATCCAAACCATTCGAAGTTTTCTGTGATGCTTCCCTGTAAGGTCTCGGTGCTGTGTTAATGCAAGAGAAGAAAGTTGTGGCCTATACCTCTCACTAGTTGAAGCCCAACGAAAAGAACTACCCCCACTCACGACCTCGAGTTGGCGGCAGTTGTCCATGCTCTTTTAACATGGAGACATCTCTTGTTGGGAAGGAAAGTGGACATCTTGACTGATCATAAGAGCCTCGAGTACATCTTCACTCAACCCAACCTCAACCTCAGGCAGACTC
Source organism: Triticum urartu (assembly GCF_003073215.2). NCBI lineage: Eukaryota > Viridiplantae > Streptophyta > Magnoliopsida > Poales > Poaceae > Triticum > Triticum urartu. The sequence continues at coordinate 127,324,037 of NC_053024.1, read as the reverse complement.
GTTGGGTTGAAATGATTCAAGAGTATAATCCGAGTATTGAATATACTCCAGTCAAGGACAATGTCATTGCAGACGCTTTGAGCAGGAAGGCTTACTGCAACAGCTTAATTCTCAAGCCCTTCCAACCGGACCTTTGTGAAGTTTTCCGCAAGCTTAATCTCCAAGTTGTTCCTCAAGGATTTCTTTCCAACCTTCAAGTCTCTCCTAGTTTCGAAGATCAAATTTGTGAGGCACAACTTATTGATGCAATGGTGAAGAAGGTGAAGAATGGGATTGCCAAGAGTCAACCCAAGTACAAGTGTTATCGCCTTGATGAGAAAGATACTCTTTTCTTCGATGCTCGAATTGTGGTTCCTAAGGGTGATCTACGTAAATTCATTATGAATGAGGCGCACAATTCACTCCTATCTATTCATCCTGGAAGTACAAAGATGTACCATGACCTCAAGCAGTCTTATTGGTGGACTCGAATGAAGTGAGAAATTGCTTAGTTCATGAATGAATGTGATGTCTGCAGAAGAGTGAAAGCAGAACACCAACGGCCAACTGGTCTCCTCCAACCTCTTGCCATTCCAGAATGGAAGTTTGACCATATTGACATGGACTTCATGACTGGATTCCCCAAGTCCAAACGTGGAGATGATGCTATCTTTGTTGTCATCGACAAGCTTACTAAAGTGGCTCATTTTCTTCCTATCAAAGAATCTATCACAGCAGCTCAGTTGGCAGAGCTATACACCTCCAGGATTGTCTCCTTGCACAGCATTCCGTGTTTGATATCTTTAGATCGTGGAAGCATCTTTACTTCTATGTTCTGGCACTCCTTCTAGATGGCCATGGGCACCAACATTCGCTTCAGCACAGCCTTCCATCCTCAAACTAGTGGACAAGTCGAGCAAGTCAATCAAATTCTTGAAGATACGCTCAGGGCTTGTGTTGTTTCCTTCGGTATGAAATGGGAAGATTGTCTTCCATATGCTGAGTTCTCCTACAACAACAATTTCCAAGCGAGTTCGGGCAAGGCCCCATTCGAGATTCTCTACGGCTGAAAGTGTCGTACTCCTCTTAATTGGCCAGAGACTGGTGAACACCAACTTGTTGGCAATGACTTAATCACAGAAGCTGAAGAAATGTGCAAAGTCATCCGTGAAAATCTCAAAGCCGTGCAATCGCGCCAGAAGAGTTACTATGATAGCAAGCATCGTGACTTGGCTTTCGAGATCGGAGGCCATGTCTACCTCTGCGTCTCTCCAATGATAGGTACTCGTCGCCTCAGTATTAAAGGGAAGCTTGCTCCTAGATACGTGGGTCCTTTCAAGATCATTGGCAAAAGAGGCGATCTCGCCTATCAACTTGAGCTTCCGTCCAACTTTGCAAATGTGCATGACGTGTTTCATGTGTCATAGCTTCGTAAGTGCTTTAAGACTCCTGACCGCACCATCAACTTCAAAGAGATTGATGTCCAAGAAGACATGTCTTATCATGAGCATCCCGTTGCTATTCTTGAAGAAACTGAGCGCAAGACTCGCAACAAGTCTATCAAATTCCTGAAAGTGAAGTGGTCACATCATTCCGACCGAGAAGGCACCTGGGAATGCGGGGACCACCTCCTTCCGAATATCCGGAGTTCTTTCAGTAGTAGATCTTGGGACGAGATCCTTTCGTAGTGGTGGAGTGTTGTAACACCCCCGATGTAACTTACCATATTTGTACTCCAACTCTTGCCATTTTCAGCTCTAAGTTATGAGATTTCCCCGTGGTTTGGTTTTGTCTTCGTTTTGCATTTTGTTCATGTCATGCATTTCATATCATGTCATCATGTGCATCTCATTTGCATACGTGTTCGTCTCATGCATCCAAGCATTTTCCCCGTTGTTCATTTTGCAATCCGACACTCCTATGTCCTCCGGGGCCCCTTTTGTCTCTTTTCATGAGCGGGTTTTAAACTTTATCGAAATGGACCAAGATTTGCCAAGCGGCCTTGGTACACCACTGGTAGACCCCCTGTCAAGTTTCGTGCCATTTGGAGTCCGTTTGATACTCCAACGGTTAACCGAGGAACCGCAAAGGCCTCGTGTGTGTTGCAGCCCAACACCCCTCCAAAGTGGCCCAATAACCCATCCAAAGCTATCCCATGTCCTCTGTCGTCGGATCACGATCACGTGGCCGAAAACTACACCTCATTTGGACACTCCCATCTCCTTCTATGTATAAATATGTGCACCCATCTCAAATTTCCGGATCCCGAAACCCTAAAAACCTTCCCCGCCAACACCGGACGCATCCACGACGGCTAGACACGTCCGCCGCCGCAGCCCGACGAATCTTGTGCCGCCACGTGGCGCGTCCGACGCCTCCCACCGCGCCGGCCCGCAGGGCCCGACCGTGGCCCTCCCGGCCCGCGCCTCGCCCACCGCCGCCCACTTCCCCGCGCCGCCGCCTGCCTCGCCGCCGACCTCCGTGCCTCGCGCCGCTCCGCCGCGCGCCGCCCTACCACCTCGGGCGCCAGCGCCGCGCCGCCGCCCCCAGCCGCATGCCGCCGCGGCCGAGCTCGCCGCCCCGCGCACCGCGGATCCAGTCGGGCCGGACAGGATCCGGCCGCCTCGACCTCGACGACGGCCTCCCCACACCTCTCCTGCCATCCCCTTCCACTCCGGTGCCAGCTTCGGCCAAAACTCCTGCATGCCTCGGTTCCCATGCCACTGAACCCTAGATCTGGGCGAGGTGAAATCCTCTAAGTCATTTTTTCTGCTATATTTTCAAGCCCTATTCAACATGCCATAACTCCTCATCCGTAGATCCTATTTGCATGCATGTGATATCAAAATGTTCATCAGGATGTGCTCTTCATTTTGTTCCATTGTGCCATGCTTGTTTGAGCCCATCTTGATTCCCAAATCGTTGATGCAAGAGTGCTATAAAATGTTAGGTGCTGATTCTTAGCAGAGTATGAGTTTTTGTCATTTTTGCTACATTTGTTGTGTGCTGCATATGGGCATGAGCTCTACATGTATTTTTGTCTATGCCATGCCATCTTTACAGGGGTGTATGCCATGTATTTTTTTGATCTTTGTCGTGACTAGCACATGCATGCAAAGTAGCTCTCGTAATATTGCTGATTTCAGGGACTTAGAATTTCACTAAGTCTTTGCTCTGCTGTTATTTTTATGCCATCTATTCATGTTGATACAGTGAGATACATGCTTCTTTTCAGTATGTTCAGTAAGGATAATTTGGACATAGGGTTATGCTCTATCCATCCATGCCCCTGTTTGCATTTATGGAGTAACCTAGCATGACTGAATCTTGCTCTGCTTTTGCTATAAAATGTTCCTGGCAGATTGTTTACATGTTATTCAATTTTGCTTGTAGTTGATCCATGCATGCTATAATATTGTTCTTGCCATGGTTAGCTTCTTGAACATGTCTTCTTGCTGGTAGTATGCTTATCTTGTCATGCGAGGCTTTGTGATGAGTGAATCGAGCTCGCAAAGAGGCCTTCATAATTCTGTTTTGCCATGCCCTATTTTCTGCCAAGTCTGAATCTGTTAACGAAACTTGCTATGTTTACATGGGTGCCACCATATCTTCTGATCCTTTTGGCTTATGGTCAGTAAGGGACTTTTGTTCTACGCTTTGAGTAGATTCATGCCATGCCTTGTATTTCTATGTTCTGTTCCTGTAGCATCTTGTTATCTTTCTCTAAATATTGCTTCCTGATGTTAATTCCTGACATGTTAGTATTTTCACTAAGTTTGTGATGTTGTTATCTTTTTCACTTTTGCCATGCTTGTTTGAACCTGCTCTTGTCTGATTTAGCCGTAGCTCAGTGTTCATCTTTTGTCAAGAATCTTCAGTAGATCACTGCCATGTGCCTTGTTTCTCTAGTTAGAGTGCAGTAGCTTAGTTTCTTATTGCATTCTAAATGGCATCGTGTTGTTAATCGCAGAATTGTGCCATTCTTGTTTTGCTTGCCATTTGCAAACCGTGCATCTGATTCTGGTGATCTTTATATCGATTTCGACCGAAATCAACTCATCTTTCCAGCGGCACACTTGGTTGCCAAGTTGATGACTTGTTCATCCTTTCCTTCCGGAGCTCGCATATGCATTGCATATCACATCCCGCATATCAGGCCATGTTTTGCATCATGTTGCTTGTGCATTGCACCGTGGTTGATTGTTGTTTCCTTTGCTTGTGTTCTTGCCTTTGGTAGAGCAGGGAGACGATTACGCGATCGAGGAACCCGTTGAGTATGCTTACGAGGATCAAGCTTTCGTCAACTCGGAGAACTTTGCAGGCAAGATGGCCATACCCTCAAAATCACTTCAATCTTTGCTTGCTAGTTGCTCGCTCTTTTGCTATGCCGCGATACCTACTACTTGCTATATCCTGCCTCCCATATTGCCATGTAAAGCCTCTAACCCACCTTTCCTAGCAAACCATTGTTTGGCTATGTTACCGCTTTGCTCAGCCCCTCTTATAGCGTTGCTAGTTGCAGGTGAAGATGGAGTTTGTTCCTTGTTGGAACATGTTTATTGTTGGGATATCATTATTATATCTTGTTTACTTTAATGCACCTATATACTTGGTAATGGTGGAAGGCTCGACCTTATGCCTGGAGTTTTGTTCCACTCTTGCCGCCCTAGTTTCCGTCATACCGGTGTTATGTTCCTTGATTTTGCGTCCCTTAGGCGGTTGGGTTATAATGGGAACCCCTTGACAGTTCGCCTTGAATAAAACTCCTCTGGGCAAGGCCCAACCTTGGTTTTACCATTTGCCACCTAAGCCTTTTTCCCTTGGGTTTCGCAGACTCAAGGGTCATCTTTATTTTAAACCCCCGGGCTAGTGCTCCTCTGAGTGTTGGTCCAAACTAGAGCCCCTTGCAGCACCACCTTGGTGATACTTGTGGTTTGGTTTTAGTTTTACGGAATGCTTATCTGGTGTGCCCTGAGATCGAGATATGTGTAGCTCCTTTCGGGATTTGTCGGCACATTCGGGTGGCTTTGCTGGACTTGTTTTACCATTGTCGAAATGTCTTGTAACCAGGATTCCAAGTCTCGTCGGGTCTTCCTGGGAGAAGGAATATCCTTCGTTGACCATGAGAGCTTGTGATGGGCTAAGTTGGGACACCCCTGCAGGGTTTTGAACTTTCGAAAGCCGTGCCCGCGGTTATGGGAAGATGGGAATTTGTTAATATCCGGTTGTAGATAACCTGACACTTAACTTAATTTAAAATGAATCAACCGTGTGTGTAGCCGTGATGGTCTCTTTTCGGCGGAGTCCGGGAAGAGAACACGGTCTCGTGTTATGCTGGAATGTAAGTAGGTACATGATCACTTCTTGATCATTATAGCTTCTCGACCGAGCTTTGCTTCTCTTCTCGTTCTCATTTGTGTAAGTTAGCCACCATATATGCTAGTGATTGCTGCAGCTCCACCTCACTACCTTTTCCTACTCTTAAGCTTAAATAGTTTTGATCGCGAGGGTCTGAGATTGCTGAGTCCCCGTGACTCACAGATTACTTCCAAAACCAGATGCAAGTGCCGATGATGCCAGTGCAGGGGACGCTACCGAATTCAAGTGGGAGTTCGACGAGGATTCGGGACGTTACTATGTGTCTTTCCCTGACGATCAGTAGAGGAGCCCAGTTGGGGCGATTGGGGATCTAGCATTTGGGGTTTTCTTTCTTCATTTGGTTCCATAGTCAGACCTTGATTATATTCTGGATGATGTAATGCTATATTTATGTATTGTGTGAAGTGGCGATTGTAAGCCAACTCTTTATCCCTTCCTCATTCAGTACATGGGATGTGTAAAGATTACCCCACTTGTGACATGCCTACCATGTGGTTACGCCTCTAAGTCGTGCCCCGACACGTGGGAGATATAGCTACATCCTGGGTGTTACATGGGCGTCTCGGTACACCATGCCTCGTGTCTCTACCGCATCATAGCCCACCCCTAGGGTCAGCGCTATGCACAACCCCCAACACATATCCTACAAACACCAGAAAATAGTTGCAACTCCTGGATAGAGATCGAGGCGATTAATAAGTTGAGAGGGGCACTTAAGCATTCCAATGCATGGTAGTAGCTGTTCATGGATCACAAACACAGAACTCAGTTCCGAGGACGGTTTCAATGAGACAACCCACCATGTACTCCTACATGGCCTCTCACCGCTACCTTTACCAAATCGTGTTCACACACTTAGCTCTCAACAGTAAGACATATTCACCACATTCCAATTCATCCGTGATGAATCGGACCTGACTCAACTCTAAGAAGTAGCAGGCATGACAACAAGCATGAACGAGTAGGCACATCAGGGCTCAAACAACTCCTACTCATGCTAGTGGGTTTCATCTATTTACTGTGGCAATGACAGATCATGCAAAGGAAAGGGGTTCAACTACCGCAGCATGTAACAGTTGAATCGTTGTTGTCCTAATGCAGTAAAAGAGAGTAGGAGCAAGAGAGTGGGATTGTGTCGGAATGAACAAAGGGGTTTTGCTTTCCTGACACTTCTGAAGATAGTATACCTCTTCATCGGTGTCATCGAACTCATCATCGAAACATACGTCTACCGAGGGGGAACAACCACCGGCAAAGAGAGAAAGGACACAATCAATGCAATGCACAATATGATGCATGATCATGACATGGTAATATGCTGTGATTTGAGCTAATGCAACAGAAAGTCATTTTAATTGAAGTGGAATTCAAAACTATATCAAATTCCAACTCCAAACCTATTATGAAATTTGCCCTAATCATGTTTCATCCTAAACAGTGAGGTTAACTTTCTCAAACATGCATGAAAATGGTACAGATGGAAATATTGGATTTTTCTGATCATTTTTCATATATAAATTATTTCATTTGAAGTTACAGTTGAATTTCTATGATTTTTAGAAGTTTTAGGTATTTTCTGAAATTTATAAATCATTTCTGATTTACTAATTATCCAGAAATGATTTATGACATCATCACTGTGTCATACCTGCATCAGCAGGTCAACTGAGCCGTCTAGGTCAAACCTGACCAGTGGGTTCCACTGGTCAGTGTCACCGTGCTGGCTTTGGTCACTGACGGGTGGGGCCGGATGTTGACACCGGATTTTGGCACGGTCAAGAACTTATTTAAGATGACCTCAAATGGAGAAGTGATCTACATGAAAGAGTTCCGCATTGTTGATATGAACATCTTTGAAGTTTGGGTCATCGCCGTCCGATTTCATATCGAAGGCCGAAACTATGCTCAAAGTACAAAGATCTTATATTCAGAGTACAGTTTGGCTGATTAAGCCCCCAAGACGACCTCAAATGGAAAAATGATCTACACAGGTTGTCTTTGTCTCGTCAAAACAATCGATTTTGATATAACAATCATCCAAATCCGAGTTCATATTCAAAATTTAGAGCAATCAGAGTGCAGGCCTGTCACAAGGCGAGATGTGGCGCGCCCCACCAGACACATGCCTGATGGGTAGCGCGAGGGAATAGCCTGTTTTGCACGATCGATTTGACCCTCACGATGACCTCTGATTAGAAAACGTTCAACTTGAAAGTTGTTCGCCTCGTCGAAATGGTCAAGATTGCTTTTGGGCTCGTTTTCATCCGAGAACGTTTACCACCACAGAAAGAACCAGTAAGGTGCAACCAGTTTAAACCGAACAGTTTTGGAAAGTTTGGAGAAAACTAATCCGAATTTGACTAGGGTTTTGGACGTGAATCCAAGCCTTTTCCTTGCATGGAAAGTCCAGCCGCCTCTTATATATCTAAGGGGTGAATGCCGATTGAACAACACACAATCGATCAGATCATCTACCACTTTTTATCTTTAATCTTTTCTCCTTAACCCGAGTTCTTCTTCTTCCTCGTTCTTCGTTCGTTCTTCTTGTTGCAGGGCGGCAAACCTCGAGGCCCTAGGGGCGATCAGGTCGACCTAGGGTAGCCCATAGCCGTCGCGCGCCCTGATAGGGTCCCTCCCGGGCGTGTCGGGTTTCAGGTCCTCAAAAGCACCCGCCGGATTGTCTTGCATACAGCCCTTCCGGCAGGTCTCCTTCGACGTGAGCTGCGTGCATCACCCCCGGCATCGAGGGTACACGGTGACGTGTTCGTGTGCGAACACACTTTTTGGCGACTCCACTGGGGACGAAGCTTTGAACGGTCTCCAGCCCATTCTTGCTACGAAGAGAGCATCATCTAGGGTTTCCGCTCTACAAAGGTAATATTAATACCCAATTCACTTATGTAGATGCAAATAATGCATATGTTGTTGCTAGATCGTTTAATCAGCATAATGTGTCGGCTAGCCCTAATTTTATCAATCAGGCATCTAGTTATGCATAACAGCTGATTCAGAATAATCTTCATGCTTTAACTTCATATAATTTTAGCAACATGCAACATATGTATCCCAACTCCCATGCATCGGCAACCCCAGAAATTTATATGCTGATGAACAACATGATGAGTTCGGTTAACCAAGTTGAAACACCTCATGTAGGAACTTTCAATAGCATGCAACAAAGTGTTTCACCTTTTTATTCATCAGCAACTAATTTGCAACATGTTAATCTGAACATGCCGGTGGATAGGGGAATTGGCCATGCTACTACTAGTTATTCAGCCAATTGCCCTCAACAATCATATGCTACACCTCATGCTACTAATTTTTTGGCACCATATGCAACTGTAGGTATTCATAATTCGGCATCTCACCTTCATGCTAATAGCCGAATAAGTGAAAATTCTATAGGATCACATGTGTGTTCACCTACTACCGTAGCATATCATGTCCCCCCTACACAATTACAGAATTTCGGCAACATCTCATTGCCGAAAAAGTCTAAGAGCATCGAGGGGCAACCATACCCAGACTGGGTAGTTGACAACAAGCTTACATTGTGCAATTGCATTCGAAAGGAACTAATAGAAGGCAGGAAGCCTCATGATTTTGTTGCAGTAAAAGCTAGAGTTGTGCAAATGATGAATTCATCTAGTGTTGTACCATCCAGTGCACCCCCTAAACAATTCCAAATTTTCGGCACCTCATTGCCGAAAAAGTCTCAAAGTATTGGGGGGCAATCTTATGAGAAGTGGATGGAAATTGAGATGAAAAAGTTTAAAGCTCGCCAAGCTAAGATGTGGGAAAAAATTAGACAAGAGCGAGAAGGCTTGCAAATAGAAAAAGGTAAAAGTATTGATTCAGGCAACCAAGAAAATTCGGTTATTGAAAAAGCCGAATCAAATACTATGTGTGCCGAATCTATTGAAGAAAAAGAGGATGCCGAGGCATTGGGAGCCAACTGAAAACGGAACAAAGTATCATTAAAATTACACCACCATCATGCTATCCCGACATATTCAAAGAGGTATGTCTATCAAGTGATTTACCTATTTTCAGATTCGGTAGCCACTTTATTGTTGATTCATGTATTAGAAAAAAATATTATAAGTAATTTTGACAGACCAATCATGAAGGGAAATTTACTTGTTAGTAATAAAATTGTTACTGAGCATATTGGTCAATACATTGTACCATTCAAAGAGACTGATGGTGACTTTTTATTGCAGCCAAAGCTTTTCTCATTGCTTTATTTAAAGTTCATATCTAATTGGGTAGCTTTTCTTGCTTCATACTTGGCTTACGCATGGTCTCAATTGAGACATGTATGTTCTAACTATTTTGATTTCAGAAATTTAAAGCCAAGGTTATACTTTGTTCAGAAAACCAATGATAGTATAAATTGTTTTTCAAAAACATCGGTAAAAGAATGCAAAATAAAGTTCATAGCTGAATGGAATGATACAAAATCTGAACCATTCATTTGCTAAATTCAAAGCTGTTCTCACAGCAAGATCGTCTAGAAAATAAAAAAATACCTTCAATTCAAGCATGTGTGATCAAATATTTGATTTGTTCTTGAGAAATAATTATATTAGAATTCTTGATCACCATGTTGAGCCATCTGTCCAGGGACGAATGTATTCTAAGTTGCATGATTCGTCCAAGCATAATTTTGAGGATTGCAACATGTTTTGTCAAATAGTTAAATCAGCCATTGATAAAGGACGATTGAAATTTGTTGAGACACCAAGAGATGACCAGTCTATTCCGATTGGTCCCGATGGTAGAAAGTTTTTGCATCGGCTACTTCAAGCCGATCCATTTAAAGAGAAGGTAAAAACTGCAGGTGACGGGATCAAGCTTTCAAGTAAAGAAGTTGTTGAAGAGCATAATGAACATAATCTTGAGGAATTCCATAGGTATTCATAATTCGGCATCTCACCTTCATGCTAATAGCCGAATAAGTGAAAATTCTATAGGATCACATGTGTGTTCACCTACTACCGTAGCATATCATGTCCCCCCTACACAATTACAGAATTTCGGCAACATCTCATTGCCGAAAAAGTCTAAGAGCATCGAGGGGCAACCATACCCAGACTGGGTAGTTGACAACAAGCTTACATTGTGCAATTGCATTCGAAAGGAACTAATAGAAGGCAGGAAGCCTCATGATTTTGTTGCAGTAAAAGCTAGAGTTGTGCAAATGATGAATTCATCTAGTGTTGTACCATCCAGTGCACCCCCTAAACAATTCCAAATTTTCGGCACCTCATTGCCGAAAAAGTCTCAAAGTATTGGGGGGCAATCTTATGAGAAGTGGATGGAAATTGAGATGAAAAAGTTTAAAGCTCGCCAAGCTAAGATGTGGGAAAAAATTAGACAAGAGCGAGAAGGCTTGCAAATAGAAAAAGGTAAAAGTATTGATTCAGGCAACCAAGAAAATTCGGTTATTGAAAAAGCCGAATCAAATACTATGTGTGCCGAATCTATTGAAGAAAAAGAGGATGCCGAGGCATTGGGAGCCAACTGAAAACGGAACAAAGTATCATTAAAATTACACCACCATCATGCTATCCCGACATATTCAAAGAGGTATGTCTATCAAGTGATTTACCTATTTTCAGATTCGGTAGCCACTTTATTGTTGATTCATGTATTAGAAAAAAATATTATAAGTAATTTTGACAGACCAATCATGAAGGGAAATTTACTTGTTAGTAATAAAATTGTTACTGAGCATATTGGTCAATACATTGTACCATTCAAAGAGACTGATGGTGACTTTTTATTGCAGCCAAAGCTTTTCTCATTGCTTTATTTAAAGTTCATATCTAATTGGGTAGCTTTTCTTGCTTCATACTTGGCTTACGCATGGTCTCAATTGAGACATGTATGTTCTAACTATTTTGATTTCAGAAATTTAAAGCCAAGGTTATACTTTGTTCAGAAAACCAATGATAGTATAAATTGTTTTTCAAAAACATCGGTAAAAGAATGCAAAATAAAGTTCATAGCTGAATGGAATGATACAAAATCTGAACCATTCATTTGCTAAATTCAAAGCTGTTCTCACAGCAAGATCGTCTAGAAAATAAAAAAAATACCTTCAATTCAAGCATGTGTGATCAAATATTTGATTTGTTCTTGAGAAATAATTATATTAGAATTCTTGATCACCATGTTGAGCCATCTGTCCAGGGACGAATGTATTCTAAGTTGCATGATTCGTCCAAGCATAATTTTGAGGATTGCAACATGTTTTGTCAAATAGTTAAATCAGCCATTGATAAAGGACGATTGAAATTTGTTGAGACACCAAGAGATGACCAGTCTATTCCGATTGGTCCCGATGGTAGAAAGTTTTTGCATCGGCTACTTCAAGCCGATCCATTTAAAGAGAAGGTAAAAACTGCAGGTGACGGGATCAAGCTTTCAAGTAAAGAAGTTGTTGAAGAGCATAATGAACATAATCTTGAGGAATTCCATCGAAGCTACAATGGAGACGCCAAGGACTCGGGGGCAGCAAGCAAATCCAATGGTCAATGAAAGCAAACCAAAAGAAAATAAAGGCCGAAATAAGCGCAAGTGTAAGATATCAAAAATCACCTTCGCTCAACTATTGGATAAATATCAAAAGAAGAGTGAAGAGAAGAATGCTTATCGACCAAATCATGCAAAGAAACCAAGATCACCCCCAAGGCGCAAATATGAGGATCAGTATTGGCAAAGTGAGAATTTTAGTGCAACATATTCATATCCTTGTTTTGGTCCGCCAATGCCAATGCCGTGGATGCCTCCCTATGCTTATATAGATCCATATCCATCATGGGACAGGTATGATACAAGGGCACATTCTCCATCTTGTTTTAGACCATCTCACCAATATTATGCAGCTCCGAGAAGATCAACATTTGAACAATCACATGTTAGAGACTGTTTCAATCATAAGGAATCGGTCCGGACCCCATGGACAAAGAAAGAGGTGGTCAAGCAAGTATACCGGGTAAGGAAAGATGGTCATAAGTGTGCTACTTCAGATTTGATCTCAAATAAGAAAGAGCCAATTGAAGTGTTGACATTGGCTACAAAAGGCAAAGAATTGGAGCAATAAATTGTTAAAAATAAAAGTGCCAAATCTGAAGAAAAGAAGTTGAAGGTGCACAAGGCCAAAAAAGAATTGACATTGGTCAAAACAGAATCACAGCAGAAATGCCCACTCGGCTTATCATATTGGCAAAAGAAGAAATTCCAAAAACTTAGTGCACAAGAACTTGAAGAAAGGAACATGGCATGGGTTCCCAAAGAAAGTGCTCAAAATAAGAATTATGTGCAAGCTTCCATTACAAGAAGTGCGACAAAGGTGAAGAAGGAAAAGATTGAAAACTATGAAGGACCAAGCCGAAGGTTTCAGAAAGTTCGTTCTACACATTGTCCATATTATTAAACTATGCCGTTAACGCCTATGCCATGGAATTCGTCATCAGGTATGATTGGTGACCCTCAATGGGCTTATTTTAATCCGTGGATGCAATTACCAAGTCACTATACATTTGATTAGCTACAAGTTTGTTGCTGGTCCAAAGGACCGAAATACTTGATTTGTCATTTCATTTGTTTATTTCGGCTATACATGCTTTGAATGAAGTTTACATGGTCATGGTCGATATTTATCTATCGTCCTAAGAGTATGTCAATGCATGGCCGGTGTAGTATTCTAACATCGTCCTTAGTTTGATTGGAGGGCGAGACAAGGTACGTGCTCATGGAAATTTATATGTATGCGTATATTATAATTGAATGGAGTTGAGACATCATGACCGATGTCATTGAATATATGCTACATAGACCAATTCATAGCTGCAGAATTGGTTAGTGGGCTTATACTTTGTTTGGATATGGTTTGGCTTATGCATCTTTGAGATCTATAATAGGCCAAATCATAGCTGATTTTATTACTGAACATCGTATTAATGTCATGCATAATATTAATATTAGCCTTGTCTCTCTAGCACTATGGAGATTATATATTGATGGTTAAATTTGTAGCAATGGCCAAGGTGTTGGTGTTGTTTATATATCTCCTCATGGTGCTGTTTTTTGAAAGCCTCGTGCCGTTTAGAGTATTTCTGCACAATAATCAGGCCGAATATGAAGCATTGTTATTCGGTTAGAGATATTGTTTGCCATAGGTGATACACATATTGAGGCTTTTGGTGATCGTTATTCGTAGTTCAACTAATATCCAAAGTTTTTGAATGTTTTGACGAATCACTTCATGTTTATTTTGATAAATGTCTAGATATATTTGTACTTTGGATTATTTTAGCATTGCTCATATATCTAGACATGATAATTGGAGATAGTTAGCTTAGTAAGCATCCGGATACCATGTCGGTCATGGTGTATTGCACATCTATCAATAGCTGATGCTTATTCTTGCCAACATAGGTAAGGCCGAATTGGAGCTCACCACATCGGCCACTAATGAAACTTTTATGCAGACAAAGTAAGGGTTCGGGAAAGTTCATTGTTGATTATCTGCAAGATCCTAGCAGAAGGGTGGACAATATGGTTGATGGATGGTCTTGACATGCGTACCTATGGAACTTTATAGTCGGATTAATGAAGTTGGGAAAGTCACCCAAGCTTGCATCAATATATTCACACAAGCAAATGGAAACATGATCTCCACGGGTTGTCTTCGCCTCGTCAAAACGATCGATTTTTATATAAAAATCGTTCAAATATGAGTTCATATGCAAAAGTTAGACCAATCGGAGTGCAGCCCTGTCACGAGGCAAGACGTGGCGCGCACCACCGGACACATGTCTGATGGGTAGCGCGAGGGAATAGCCTGTTTTGCGCGGCCGATATAACCCTCAAGATTACCTCTGATCAAAAAAATTTCAACATAAAAGTTGCTCGTCTCGTTGAAACGGTCAAGATTGCTTTTGGGCTCGCTTCCATCCGAGATCGTTTAAACGGAACAGTTTTGGAAAGTTCGGACAAAACTAATCCGAATTTGACTAGGGTTTTGAACGTGAATCCAAGCCTTTTCCTTGCACGGGAAGTCCATCCGCCTCTTATATATCTCAGGGGTGACGGCTGATTGAACAACACACAATCGATCAAATCATCTACCACTTTTTATCTATTATCTTTTCTCCTTAATCCTAGTTCTTCTTCTTCCTCGTTCTTCGTTCATTCTTTGTAACATCCCAAATTTTCAATTTGGAATGTTATACAGTAGATCATCATTGCATATCATATTTTACTTGCTTTTGGTTTTGATCCTAGAAATTCTACGCAACTCAAGGACCCACGGAGAGAGTTGGGGATTTCGTTATTTTCATATTTGAGTTTTCTCAAAAATTGAGAATAGGATCATTTGATTTTAATTATTTATCATCAATTTTTTCTATTACAAAAATATGAGAGAGAGAATAAAATGACTTTCCCAAAATAAATAAATATTGAGGATGTAATAATAAAATCAAGTAAGATTTTATTTCGGAGTTTTTCGGTATTTTATTTGAATTTAGGAAAAATGTGCGTTTTTAAAAATTGTATTTAGGCCCCCAATAAATGTTCACCTTGTGCGGCTTGATTTTAGAAGCCCGGGAAAATTTATTTCGGGATTATTGGAGTCCGTTTAGTACTTCTTTTTATTTTTTCTTCTGTGCGTAATTATTAAAAAAACGCGCGCACCGACCTAACCGGGCCGTGTCCGACTAGGACTCATGGCCCGGCTGGCTTTATAAGCCGCAGCCCAGCCCCGGCCCAAACCCTAGCCTCCAGCCCTGCCCGCCTTCGAGCCCCGCGCCGCCGCCCGCGCCGCCCGCCGTCGCCGACGCCGCCCGCCGCCGCCAACGCCTCGCCGGACCCCGCCGCCGCATCGCCGGACCCCGCCGCCGCCGACCCGCCGCCCGAGGTGCCTCAATTTCCGCGCCGCCGTTTTTCTCTAAAAACCATTCAGTTTTTCGTCGTTTTTTTAGTTTCCGTTTTTTATTTAGATCGGTTTTTTTTTTGGTTTAGGTTAAATAGCTGACGTTCGCTCGTTCGTTCGTTTTAATGAACGTACTTGCCGTTTAGATCCGGTTAACGAACGTTCATTCGTTAATCCGTTCGTCATTTTTCTTTTTCTCAGATTTTCCGCGATTATTTTCTGATCGCGATTTCTGATCCGATTTTCGTTTTAGTATAACTTTTCGCTCGTTTATCAGAATCAGGCGATTCAAGCGCCTGGAGTTTCGTCTCGTAACCCTCTATCCGTCTAACCAACTTAAACAAGTTTTTGCCACTATAAAAATTGCCTTAGATCCAGATTAGTAGAACGAAGTTGTTTTCTTTCGCCGTTTGACTTTCGTTGCTTCGTTCGATTTGATTCTTTTTACAAACCGGAGTTCTTAAGTTGAAATTTCTGGTTAGATCTCTTACTGGAGTTTTACCTATGCATTAGATGAGTACTTAGTGTATGCTTGTTGTTTGTCTACGATAGAATACCCGGAGTGCGCCGCCTGTTACTTCGAATCTCTAGGTTTCGCGGATCATCAGCAAGGCAAGTAACACTTGATCATACCTTTCCTACTACCCAGTTTTATGCATTAGATCAAATCCTCAAACATTGCATGATTAGGTTCTAAATAAATTGTGGAATGGGAAGTAGTTGAGGTAGTACCTATTACCTATTTATTATCAAAGCTTTGGGAGTTACTTCTATGTTTGCTTATTATTGTTATGCTATGCTAGTAGACGTGGATTGGGTGAGTGATATCCATGACAGATGTGAGTTTGTTAATTAATGGTTTATCTAAGGTGGCAACTTAAACACACATCTGGGTGGATTGAGGCAACTGGGTAATCCAGGATTTGTCTGTTTTCTTTTGGACCGCCACCCAGGCTCAAAGGGATCATGAGATTTTTCATGCTAGAAACTTCCGTGTGTAGCCACAAGCTATTATGGGATCTAGCATAGTTGACTAAGTTGTGCAAACTCTTATAGTGGTAGACTAGCAGATGTAGGGGATGTAGGTGGTACGGTCTACCCGATCGTAAGGTGCTAGCGCTTCTAAAAAACTATGTCTCGGTCATCCATCTTCTCAAACACCATGTAGTGCGAGAAACCAAACGGAGGCGATCGAGTCTTGTGGGGAAAAGTGCGCAAACCTCTGCAGAGTGTATAAACTAATCATGGTTAGTCGTGTCCCCGGTTATGGACATCTTGAGTATCTAGTACCTGGATTATCATGTGAATCTCAGCATGTTACCCTAAATTAATTTGGTTGGGTTTTGTTTAATGATGTTTAATTGGGATTGAGAATGTTGTCAACCATTCTCATTGTTTAACAACCGCCATGATAGTTAAATAAATTTATTCCTTTGCAGTAGGAAAAAATTGGCTTTTCGCAAAAACTGTAACCATAGAGCTCTCCACTAGCCAAATATGCATATAGAATAGCTGTTTCATTCCATTACTCTCTATGTGTTACATTGCCAGCATATTCCATGTGCTGACCCATTTTCGGGCTGCAACGTTAATGTTGCAGACTTTTCAGACGACTATTAAGGAGTTTTTAGGTCGTGGTTCTATACTCAGTGATGCCGTTGGAGTTGATGGACTCGCTTATCTTCGAAGCCTTCCACTGTTATCGTTATTAGATGGCCTTAAGCCATGTTTATTGTAATAAGTTCTCTATTGAGACACTCGATGTAATAAGTGTGTGATTGCTACTTTGTTATAAATCCTCCGAGTACTGTGTGGTGTCAGCATTACTGATCCAGGGATGACACCGGAGCACAGAGATTGGACCGTTTGAGGTGTGGTCGCACAGAGATGGTATCAGAGCACATGCTGACTGTAGGACACGACCACTAAGCTAAAGACCTAGATCACTACCTACTCTCTTCTCTTCTGACTCCTCATCTTTTCTACTCTTTCAGGATGGCGGATGCAAGGAACAAGTTCATGCAACCGGATGAAGATACACCCTTTGGACGTCACTTGAAGGAAGTCACTAGAGACCTGAACATAGGAGTACCAAGCTTCACCGGAACCAACAACGCCACATTACCTGAAGAAGAGCGCTGGATGATTCAAGTTCAAGTTCCAGGAAGGACGTTCATGCCAGTCACTGAGCCCATAGAGTTTTCTTTTGATGCACCAACTTGGAGTCTAGGAAAGAGCATGGCAGCTCACATCGCCAAAGGACGCATTGGAGAAGTCTACTGCAATGATCTCAAGGATACTCTCCAGCAGATTTGTGGACGCCGAGATGAGCACCAGGAAGGATAGATCAATTGCAGCTTTTATCCAGGGGTTAAACCAGCACATTCGACGTCAGGAGAACCAGATGTGCGCCGACATGATAGACCTGAAGAAGGCAAGGACAAGAATCAAGGAACTGGAGGAAGAACTCAAGGCTACACATGAAGATTATGAAGAAGAAATTGAAGTGTAAGTGGACAAGAATGCTGACCTAACAATGAAGATCGGGATATTTATGGGAGGCCCTACACCAGTAGATGAAGACGAAGAACCCAAGGAGATACGCCCGGAAGACTACATCATCATCGACGACACCGATTCGGATCCAGATGATAGCGATGATGACTATGTTGATGAAGCCGGAGCAGATATCATGGAGTCTACAACCGAAGAATATTTCTAGTAGACCACCTCATCAGTAGTAGTAGTCCACCATGTAAATATTATAGTCCGAGCACTTTTGTGATAGTTAGATCGATTGTATGCCCTTGTTTGATTGAATGAATGAAGTGAATTGTTTGATTTTGCTCATGTGCATATTGGTAGTGTTTTCTCTTTAGACCCCCTCTATTCTTAAATCTCATCTTTTCTAAACCCTCAGATGCCTCCGAGACGTGACCTCGGATTTACCTTTCCACCGGAGCTCACTCAGTTGATCCAGCAGCAGAACACATTGATGCAGTTGCTAGTCCAGAATCAGAATCAGGGGAACAACAACAACAATCCACCACCACCACCTATTGATCATTTAGCCCGTTTTCTTAGGCTGAACCCGCCGGTGTTTTCTAGTAGCACCGAGCCAATAGTAGCAGATGATTGGCTCCGCAAGACAGCTAGAGAGTTGACCACAGCAGGATGCACGGATGCGGAGAAGGTGAAGTTTGCCGCACATCAGCTTGAAGGAGCCGCCGCATCATGGTGGGAGAATTTCACAGCCACTTTCCCTGTCGACACTGTCACATGGGACCAATTTCAGTAGGCTTTTCGAACTGCCCATGTTTCAGCAGGAGCTATGGCCTTGAAGAAGAGAGAGTTTCGCAAGTTGCGCCAAGGAGGACAGACAGTTGGCCAGTACGTGGAGGACTTTAGTAAATTAGCACGTTATGCCCCAGATGACGTTGCTACGGATGCAGCTAAGCAGGAGAAGTTTCTGGAAGGACTGAATGATGAGTTGAGCATGCAGTTGATGGTAGCAACCTTCAACAACTACCAGGAGTTGGTAGATCGTGCTCTTATGATTGAAGGGAAGCAGCAGCAAATTGAAAGTCGCAAGAGGAAGTATGCACAAGGAAAGTACAATTCAGGAGCTCAGCAGAAGCCACGTATTACCCCTAGACCGGGAGGACATTTTCAGCATACCCATGGAGGAGTTATCTCACACAATCACAATGGCCCCAGGAATGGTAATGGTAATGGAGGAAGCAATGGCCAGAACCGCACCAACCCATCAACCCCAGCCAAGAAAGACCTGAGCCAAGTCACTTGCTTTAAGTGTTCAAAGACCGGACATTATGCCAATGAATGTCCTGAATTACAATATGGAAATAGCAATGGAAGCTCTGGGAAGAAGCCGAACCCTTTCAACAGGGGACAGGTGAACCACGTTCGCGTGGAGGAGGTTGAAGCTCAGCCTGATGCAGTAATAGGTAAGTGTTTGGTTAAGTCATTTACTGCACACGTTCTTTTTGATACTGGTGCATCGCATTCATACATCTCAAGGGGATTTGTGGATAAGTATAACCTGTCAACCCAAGCCCTTAGGTCACCCATGTTAGTAACCTCGCCTGGAGTAGAATATATGGCTAGTCGATGGTGTGATCGGTTACCGTTAAGGATTGGTAACTATGTTTTTCCCTCAGACCTAATAGTATTGGAATCCCAAGGATTGGATGTGATATTAGGCATGGATTGGTTATCAAAGTATGAAGGGAATATTGAATGTGCTAGTAAGTCAATTTTGCTTACCACACTAGAAGGGAGAAGGATCAAGTATGAATCCCGGAATGTGCCAAAGAGGACTCAAGTAAATTGCTTAACAGGAGTTGTGCAGGAGGAAGTACCAGTGGTAAAGGAATTCCCTGATGTATTTCCAGAGGAGTTGCCAGGCATGCCACCAAATAGAGACATTGAGTTTTTGATTGAGCTATTGCCAGGCACAGGGCCAATATCGAAGAGACCATACAGGATGCCTGCAAATGATTTAGTGGAGATTAAGAAGCAAATTAAGGAGTTACTGGTTAAAGGTTATATTCGCCCAAGTTCTTCACCTTGGGGATCGCTAGTACTTCTAGTGGAGAAGAAGGATGGATCGTTAAGGATGGTTGTCGATTATTGAGGATTGAATGAAGTAACAATCAAGAACAAGTACCCACTACCGATGATCAATGATCTGTTTGATCGATTGCAAGGAGCTAAGGTATTTTCCAAGATCGATCTGCGATCAGGATACCACCAGTTGAAGATTCGGGAATAGGATATACCCAAGACGGCTTTTACCACCAGGTATGGGTTGTATGAGTATACCATTATGTCATTTGGTCTGACTAATGCACCTCCATATTTTATAAACATGATGAACAAAGTGTTTATGGAGTTTTTGGATAAGTTCCTGATAGTGTTCATTGATGATATCCTGGTTTACTCAAAGAATGAAGAGGATCATAAGGAACATTTGCTTTTGGTTCTTGGAAAGCTTAGGGAACATCAATTATATGCCAAGTTGAGCAAATGTGAGTTTTGGTTGAAGGAAGTAGGATTCCTCGGACACGTTATATCCGGAGAAGGAATAGCAATTGACCCCACAAAGGTTATCACTGTGACCAATTGGGAAGCACCAACAACAGTTGGAGAGATCCGGAGTTTTCTTGGACTCGCAGGATACTACCGGAGATTTATTGAAAATTTCTCAAAGATTGCGAAGCCTATGACGGAGTTGTTGAAAAAAGATACCAAGTTCATATGGACGAAGGAATGTGAGGCTAGTTTCCAGGAGTTGAAGAAACGTTTGGTTACTTCACAAGTGTTGATTTTGCCAGACCAGACCAAGGATTATGAGGTGTATTGCGACGCTTCACGTCGAGGACTTGGAGCAGTGCTTATGCAGGAAGGGAGAGTTGTTTCATATGCCTCACGACAGCTTAAGCCTCATGAGTTGAATTATGCTATACATGATTTGGAGTTAGCAGCCGTAATGCATGCACTGAAGACTTGGAGAAATTTTCTGATTGGTAACCATTGCGAGGTGTATACGGATCATAAGAGTTTGAAGTATATTTTCACACAGAAGGAGTTGAATCTCAGACAAAGGAGATGGTTGGAGCTCATCAAGGATTATGATATGATATTGCATTATCACCCCGGAAAGGCTAATGTAGTAGCCGACGCATTAAGCCGTAAGAGTCATGTCAACACCCTAATGACGGGAGAATTACCAAGGGAGTTAGTCAAAAATCTTCAAGAGTTAAGTTTAGAAATAGTCCTGAGAGGCTATGTAGCAGCATTGGAGATTCAGTCTACATTGATGGATAAAATCAGAGAAGCCCAAAGGACTGACGAGGAGATTGCTTCTATTAAGGAGAAACTTAGCAAAGGAAAGGCTAAGGGATTTCGTGAGGATGAGCAGGATACCCTATGGTTTGAAGACCGTGTTTACGTGCCCAATGACCCGGAGATCAGGAAGTTGATACTGCAAGAGGCACATGATTCACCATATTCGATTTACCCAGGAAATACCAAGATGTATTTGGATTTGAAGGATATTTTCTGTTGGACCAGAATGAAGAAGGATATTGCGGAGTATGTAGCAGTTTGTGATGTATGTCAGAGAGTGAAGGCAGAGCATCAGAAGCCAGCAGGATTGCTACAACTCTTTCCGATACCCGAATGGAAGTAGGATAAGCTAGGCATGGATTTTATTACAGGATTGCCCAGAACACGTTCAGGCTATGACTCGATTTGGGTTGTAGTCGATCGTTTGACAAAGGTAGCTCATTTCATCCCGGTAAAGACCACTTACACCAGTGCTAAGTTGGCAAAGATATACATGACCAGGATAGTATGTCTGCATGGAGTTCCAAGGAGTATCGTATCAGATAGAGGAACCCAGTTTACCTCAAAGTTCTGGAAGCAGTTGCACGAAACTTTGGGAACCAGGCTAAAATTCAGTACAGCTTTCATCCACAGACAGATGGACACACCGAGAGAGTCAATCAGATTTTGGAGGATATGCTAAGAGCTTGTGCGCTAGATTATGGATCTAGTTGGGACGACAATTTGCCATATGCAGAGTTCTCTTACAACAACAGTTACTGAACTAGTTTAAAGATGGCCCCTTTGGAAGCCTTGTATGGAAGGAAGTGCGGGACACCGTTGTCATGGGACGAAGTTGGAAACCGCAAGTTGTTTGGACCTGACTTGATTAAAGAGTCTGAACAGAAGGTGAAGTTGATTCGCGATAGGCTCAAGATAGCCCAGTCCAGACAGAAGAGTTATGCAGATTCTAAACGCAAGGAAATAGTTTACGAAGTTGGAGATAGAGCTTATCTTCGAGTATCACCACTTCGGGGAACAAAGCGTTTTGGAGTTAAGGGAAAGTTAGCACCATGATTTGTAGGACCATATCGAGTTTTGGAGCATATGGGAGAAGTGGCCTACAAGCTGGAATTGCCCGAAGGATTGTCAGGAGTTCATGATGTGTTCCACGTTTCTCAGTTGAAGAAGTGCCACGCGGAGATGGCTAACATACCGTTGAGGGATACAGTGCCATTGGAAGCAATCCAGTTGGATAACAATTTGACCTATGAGGAGAAACCAGTTAAGATTC
The DNA here is from genome assembly GCF_003073215.2 of Triticum urartu. NCBI lineage: Eukaryota > Viridiplantae > Streptophyta > Magnoliopsida > Poales > Poaceae > Triticum > Triticum urartu. The sequence continues at coordinate 127,301,589 of NC_053024.1, read as the reverse complement.
TCGAGTTTGCCAGTCGAGTCACTCGCAGCAAGGTTATCAAGTTTTGTAAGGTTCAGTGGAGCCACCACACGGAGGACGAAGCCACCTGGGAGCGAGAGGAAGATTTGCTCAAGGACCACCCTCACCTATTTTCTAGCCAACCCGAATCTCGAGGGCGAGATTCATCTTAAGCGGGGTAGGTTTGTAACATCCCGAATTTTCAATTTGGAATGTTATACATTAGATCATCATTGCATATCATATTTTATTTGCTTTTGGTTTTGATCCTAGAAATTCTACGCAACTCAAGGACCCACGGAGAGAGTTGGGGATTTCGTTATTTTCATATTTGAGTTTTCTCAAAAATTGAGAATAGGATCATTTGATTTTAATTATTTATCATCAATTATTTCTATTACAAAAATATGAGAGAGAGAATAAAATGACTTTCCCAAAATAAAGAAATATTGAGGATTTAATAATAAAATCAAGTAAGATTTTATTTTGGAGTTTTTCGGTATTTTATTTGAATTTAGGAAAAATGTGCGTTTTTCAAAATTGCATCTAGGCGCCAAATAAATGTTCACCTTGTGCGGCTTGATTTTAGAAGCCTGGGAAAAATTATTTCGGGATTTTTGGAGTCCGTTTAGTACTTCTTTTTATTTTTTCTTCTGCGCGTAATTATTTAAAAAAAACGCGCGCACCGACCTAACCGGGCCGTGTCCGACTAGGACTCCTGGCCCGGCAAGCTTTATAAGCCGCAGCCCAGCCCCGGGCCAAACCCTAGCCGCCAGCCCCGCCCGCCCTCGAGCCCCGTGCCGCCGCCCGCCGCCGACGCCGCCCGCCGCCGCTGCCGACGCCTCGCCGGACCCTGCCGCCGCCTCGCCGGACCCCGCCACCGCCGACCCGCCGCCCAAGGTGCCTCTATTTCCGCGCCGCCATTTTTCTCGAAAAACCGTTCGGTTTTTTCGTTGGTTTTTCGTCGGTTTTTTTAGTTTCCGTTTTTTTATTTAGATCGGTTTTTTTCGGTTTATGTTAAATAGCGAGCGTTCACTCGTTCGTTCGTTTTAACGAACATATTCGTCGTTTAGATCCGTTAACGAACATTCGTTCGTTAATCCATTCGTCGTTTTCCTTTTTCTCGGATTTTCCGCGATTATTTTCTGATCGTCATTTCTGATCCAATTTTCATTTTAGTATAACTTTTCGTTCGTTTATCGGAATCAGGCGATTCAAGCGCCTGGAGTTTCGTCTCGAAACCCTCTATCCGTCTAACCAACTTAATCAAGTTTTTGCCACTGTAAAGATTTCCTTAGATCCATATTAGTAGAACGAAGTTGTTTTCTTTCGCCGTTTGACTTTCGTTGCTTCGTTCGATTTGATTCTTTTTGCAAACCGGAGTTCTTAAGTTGAACTTTCTGTTTAGATCTCTTACGTGAGTTTTACCTGTGCATTAGATGAGTACTTATTGTATGCTTGTTGTTTGTCTGCGATAGAATACCCGGAGTGCGCCGCCTGTTACTTCGAATCTCTAGGTTTCACGGATCATCAGCAAGGCAAGTAACACTTGCTCATACCTTTCCGACTACCCAGTTTTATTGCATTAGATCAAATCCTCAAACATTGCATGATTAGGATCTAATTAAATTGTGGGATGGGAAGTAGTTGAGGTAGTACCTATTACCTGTTTATTATCAAACCTTTGGGAGTTACTTCTACGTTTGCTTATTATTGCTATGCTATGCTAGTAGACGTGGATTGCGTGAGTGATATCCATGAAAGATGTGAGTTTGTTAATTAATGTTTTATCTAAGGTGGCAACTTAAACACACATCTGGATGGATTAAGGCACCTAGGTAATCCAGGATTTGCCTGTTTTCTTTTGGACCGCCACCCAGGCTCAAAGGGATCATGAGATTTTTCATGCTAGAAACTTCCGTGTGCAGCCACAAGCTATTATGGGCTCTAGCATAGTTGACTAAGTCGTGCAAACTCTTACAGTGGTAGACTAGCAGATGTAGGGGATGTAGGTGGTACGGTCTACCCGATCGTAAGGTGCTAGCGCTTCTGAAAAACTATGTCTCGGTCATCCGTCTTCTCAAACACCATGTAGTGCGAGAAACCAAACGGAGGCGATCGAGTCTTGTGGGGAAAAGTGCGTAAACCTCTGCAGAGTGTATAAACTAATCATGGTTAGCCGTGTCCCCAGTTATGGACATCTTGAGTATCTAGTACCTGGATTATCATGTGAATCTCAACATGTTACCCTAAACTAATTTGGTTGGGTTTTGTTTAATGATGTTTAATTGGGATTGAGAATGTTGTCAACCATTCTAAATGTTTAACAACCACCATGATAGTTAAATAAATTTATTCCTTTGCAGTGGGAAAAAATTGGCTTTTCGCAAAAACTGTAACCATAGAGCTATCCACCAGCCAAATATGCATATAGAATAGCTGTTTCATTCCATTACTCTCTATGTGTTACATTGCCAGCATATTCCATGTGCTGACCCATTTTCGGGCTGCAACGTTAATGTTGCAGACTTTTCATACGACGATTAAGGAGTTTTTAGGTCGTGGTTCTATACTCAGTGATGCCGTTGGAGTTGATGGACTCGCTTATCTTCGAAGCCTTCCGCTGTTATCATTATTAGATGGCCTTAAGCCATGTTTATTGTAATAAGTTCTCTATTGAGACACTCGATGTAATAAGTGTGTGATTGCTATTCTGTTATAAATCCTCCGAGTACTGTGTAGTGTCAGCATTACTGATCCAGGGATGACACCGGAGCATAGAGATTGGACCGTTTGAGGTTGCAGGGCGGCGAACCTCGAGGCCCTAGGGGCGATCAGGTCGACTTAAGGTAGCCCATAGCCGCCGCGCGCCCTGATGGGGTCCCCCCGGGCGTGTGGGGTTTCGGGTCCCCAAAAGTGGCCGCCAGATTGTCTTGCGTACCGCGCTTCCGGCAAGTCTCCTTCGACATGAGCTGCGGTGCATCACCCCCGGCGTCGAGGGTACATGGTGATGTGTTCGTGTGTGAACACCGGTCAAGGGCCACGTCAACAGGTCAACTAACATGTGGGGTCCAGTGTGGTTAGGTTAAAACTTAATAGGGGTTTACCCCATGGTTAATTAGGGGGTGGGGCCGGTCTATCAGTGGCACAAGACGAGATTAACGTTGTAATTAGCCTCAAGCTAATGAAGCCACGTCATCTCAATAGAGTTGAACGCCAACGAGCACATCCAACGACGGATGCTCATCGGGATCGAGCTATGGGTAACCATTTACCTCGCCGTTTGCTCCTAAGGGTTCCTCTGGTTCTCGCGCATCCATAGGAGTAAGTAAGAGGAGCTGGGGTGAGCTATGGTGTCGATGGTGGCAAGCGAGGCGGCGGCCGGAGTTCGGGAGCAGATGGGTTCGGGGCTGTGATGCGCTAGGGGGAGGAGCTGATGGGCTAGGTGGCATCCGCAGGCCACCAGAAGCACGCTGGTGCCATGGGTTCGAGCAGAGGGGCTCGGGTCAAGGAAGCTAGCCGGCCATGGCGCACGGCGGTGCTCGGGCACGTGGGCGATGGTGCTACGACATGGGAACTAGCAAAAGGAAGGAGGGCAAACAGAGTGGAGCTCACAGTGAGGTCGTCGGCGGTCTCATTGGGCTCAGGGCGTCCTTGACGGTGCAAATCGGCAATGAAGAGCTTGGGTGCCCGAGGTTGAAGACGCGGTTGATGAGGCCGTTGCAGGGATGCCGGCGATGCGTGGCTCGGCGGAGAGCTTCAGTGCGAGGAGACGGAGCTCGTGGTCATGGGGACGAGGCGAAGCAGTGGCTCTGGGCACGGTGGCAGCAAACGGCGGCGGCGGCGCGTTCGGTGAGGTGGGGAACGGAGAGGGAGAGAGAGCTAGCTAGGGGAAAGAGAGAGGTGTGAGGGGAGGCTGAGCGGGTTCTGTGGGTTGCGTGACTTCATCCAGAGAGGCCGAGGGCAAAGCGGCAAGCAGGAGGTGGCGAGGCGCGTGCTCGCGCGCGTCGGCCACGCGCACTGTCCTCCTGGCCTGGTGGAGAAGACGACTGGCAGGCGCTAGTGGGCTGGGCCGGCACAGTGCCAGGCCAGGTAAGTGGCCCAGGTGAGTGCTTCTCTCTCTTTTTATTTATGTTTTCTATTTATTTTTGTTTTGTTTTGATTTAGTAAAAAATACTAAACCATTTGGTAAATTGCTAAAAATAATTGTGGGCACTTGTGAAATTATTTCCAACAACCCTCAACTAGTTTCACCATTATTAGAACATTTAAACTGTTTATAGAATTTCAATGCCCCAATTCAAATACAATTTGGATTAATTCAAAAATCCAGAATGTCCTAGAGATATGTGCACCATTTTTGGAAGAGATTTTTAGCCAATTCAAAAATGATGAACTTTTCTGCAGGGCATTTTGGGTTCATTGAACATATTTTTATTTGAACCTAGTTGAATTCATTTGGTGCTAGGGTTTGAACATCCCCAATTCAAATTCTTTTGAATTTAAACATGATGCATGGATGCTCATAGATGCAACTAATTACAAGCAATTCTAGGGTTGTCACATGGGCTCCACTACTAATCATCAGGAAACAACACATAGTAAAGACCAAGGTCCTTGTCGAACTCCCACCTGTGTTCGGTAGCATCACCTGCACTTGTATCATCGGCACCTTGAACTGTTTGGAAGTATCCATGAGTCACGAGGACTCAGCAATCTCACACCCGCAAGGTCAAGACTATTTAAGTTTATGGGTAGGATAAGGTAATGAGGTGGAGCTGCAGCAAGTGCTAAGCAAATATCACTACTAGGAAAAGGCCGACTAATGGCGCACCAGTTTTGCCTACTAATGGCGCATCACTGGTGCGCCATTAATAGCACGCCACTAGTAATTTTTACTAATGGCGCACCACTGGTGCGCCATTAGTATTTGGTATACTAATGGCGCGCCACTAGTGCGCCATTAGTATAGGCCACGGTGCGCCATTAGTATAGGACACTGGTGCGCCATTAGTATAGGCCACGGTGCGCCATTAGTATTTTTGAATTTTGAAGGCGGGAAAATAGTAGTGGCGCACCGTCTAACCCCCACCGTGCGCCATTGATATTTTTGAATTTTGAATTTGGATCTGGATCGTGATTTTTTTGCCAATTTTTTGCTAGTTTTTTTGCTCGTTTTTTGGCACGATATTATTTCAAATTTTGTTCCTGTTTTTGGATCTTGTACGTTCTTTTGCCGTGTTCTTTTGCCGGAGAGGAGTTCTCCAGAGAGGAGGAGGAGGAGGTCACCGGAGAGGCGCTCGCCTACATCGCCGGAGAGGAGTTCACCAAAGCATCGGAGAGGAGGAAGGAGAAACCATGAGGGAATGGGAGGAGAGGAGGGAGGAGGAGCTCACCGGAGAGGAGGGAGGAGAAACCGTGAGGGGAGGGGAGGGGAGGAGAGGAGGGAGGAGGAGGTTCCCGGAGATGAGGAGGTCGCCGGAGAGGAGGAGGAGGTCGCCGGAGAGGAGAAGGAGGTCGCCGGAGAGGAGGAGGAGGTCGCCGGAGAGGAGAAGGAGGTCGCCGGAGAGGAGGAGGAGGAGGTCGCCAGAGAGGAGGAGGGTAGTATGGTGGAGGAGAGAAGGGAAGATGGAGTGGAGGAGACGAGGAGATGGAGTGGAGGAGAGGAGGAGATGGAGTGGAGGAGAGGTGGAGTGGAGGAGGTGCGCCCAGCCATATATACGACATAGTAATGGCGCACCGTGGGCAGGTGCGCCATTACTAACTTTTTTTATTTTTTTGATTTATTTTGAATTTTGAAGGCGGGAAGATACTAATGGCGCACCATGGGCAGGTGCACCATTAGTAACTTTTTTTATTTTTTTGACTTATTTTGAATTTTGAAGGCGGGAAGATACTAATGGCGCACCATGGGCAGGTGCGCCATTAGTAACTTTTTTTTATTTTGTTGACTTATTTTGAATTTTGAAGGCGAGAAGAAACTAATGGCGCACCATGGGCAGGTGCGCCATTAGTAACTTTTTTTTATTTTGTTGACTTATTTTGAATTTTGAAGGCAGGAAGATACTAATGGCGCACCATGGGCAGGTGCGCCATTAGTAACTTTTTTTTTATTTTGTTGACTTATTTTGAATTTTGAAGGTGGGAAGATACTAATGGCGCACCATGGGCAGGTGCACCATTAGTAAGTTTGAATTTTTTTGAATTTTTTTGCCTCTCCAGATCTTAAAAGCCCCGTATCTTTTTTTCTGTTAGGTTTTTGAGGATTTTGAAAATGTTTAACGGATGGGCAGGTGCGCCAAATGTTTAATGTTCATCTACTCGGATGTAACTTTTCGAGTAGATGATTTTTCATATAAAAACTTTTTCATCCGAGTTCGTACGCAAAATTTATGCCCATTTTTACAAATTCTCGAGAGATTTTGCAAAAAAGTCGAAAATTCATGTTTGTAAATTTTGCTAACAACTAGACCACATATCACATGGGAATCTTATTTTCTTTTATTTTTTTGACATTTCTATCATTTTCTTTTATTTTTTTTTAAACTGAAAAACCGGTCCACGGAGGGGGGGGGTGCATTCGGGCGAATGTTTGGGCCAAGTTACTAATGGCGCACCTTGGCAACTAGTAATGGCACACCACTCCCACGGTGCGCCATTAGTAGTTTTGAAAAAATTAAAAAAACATTTACTAATGGCGCACCGTGGACGTGGTGCGCCATTAGTATTTGCACACTAATGGCGCACCAACACATGGTGCGCCATTAGTATATAGTAATGGCGCACCACATGTCTGGTGAGCCATTAGTGTCAATTCCATCTATAGCCCTTTCCCTAGTAGTGTATGGTGGCTAACATACGCAAATAAGAGTAAGATGAGAAGATACGCAATGGACGTGAAGCTAGAAGTAATCAAGAAGTGATCCTGAAACTAGTTACATTCAAACATAACCCAAGACCGTGTTCACTTCCAGGACTCCACGGAAAAGAGACCATCACGGCTATACACGTGGTTGATTCATTTTAATTAAGTCAAGTGTCAAGTTATCAACAACCGGATATTAACAAATTCCCATCTACCACATAACCACGGGCTGTTGGAGATATGCCCTAGAGGCAATCATGTATGATGATATTTCCTATGTGTTTATGAATAAAGAGAGTCCTTGGACATTTTCAATGATGTGTATCAGCAAGTATGTGACTTGTTCGTGGGACTATGCATTGTATGATGACTGTCCTGAAAGGTCCCTAGTCGAAAGGGTTGTGTGGACGCACAGCCGACAAGACTAGCATATGACACGGTAGATGGCTTGGTCTCACTAGAAATGGAGCATTGGATGCTAACCAGATAATATGGAATTGGAAGGATCTGGTTGAATTCGACATAGTCAGATCCGAGTCGAGATATGGTCTGAATCGGACAGACCCAACTATGAGACGGAGCGATATGTCATATGTGAGTCTCTAGTACAACATATGTTCTATGTCCTAAGACCTGAGCTGGCGCATGAACTCGGGATGGTGACAGACTTGCTTTGGGCCCACCAAACGCTACTCCATGACTGGGTAGTTACAAAGGTAGGTTTCGGGCTTGTCTAGACCCATGCTGCGAGACATGGTCGAGCAAGATGGGATTTCCCCTCCAATCGGTAGAGATATACTCTGGGCCCCTCTTATGATCACTGGAACGAGAAAGAAATCGGGCTAGCACAAGGATGACCGACTCGCCTTGAGCCGGACAACATATATCGTGTGGCAAAAGGAATCGAAGTATGATGTGCAGGTTTGCCTAACCAGCTTCATAGTCTGTTTGGTGTTTGACATGCCTTGCTAGAGGCCGCTACCAACTGTGCAGTTCGGAGGTGATCCGAACTGCGACCAAGTCGGCTTGAACCTAAGGGGTCGTGTTCTTAAGGGATGGAACCTACAAGGTCGCATCCTAGGAACATGTCGGATGTGATCCGAGCTGTATTTGAATTGTGGCCGAGTAGACTAATGGGCTTTAGGGTCCGTGCGAGGCCCAAGTGTTGTGCCCGCGACGGATGCCTATATAAAGTGGAGGTGCTGCACACTTACGCAATTTTGGTCGTTTCGGCACTGTCACTAGGGTTTGCATGTGTTGCGAATAGACACCTCCACTCGCCGCCGGTTGTGTGATCGGATCTAGCAGTCCGCCACACGACGTTCCTCCTGCACGCGCGGATACCAATCGAGGCGGTGCACTTGTGCCGCTCTAGAGAACCAGTATGTGGGAACCAACTACCGGTTGTATGAGGGAGATCGGACGAGGAGGAGACGATCCACGCGGACGCGCTGCCCCAACTCTTCTTCTGCTGCACGGCACTGCGCGTCTAGTGGTAATGAATTGTGATCCATCTCCCGTAGCATGTTCTTGCTTGTTCTGCGCGTAGGAAATTTGCTTTGCAGTCGACGCACCCTACCATAGAACCCAACAGTGGTATCAGAGCATCTGTTATCAGATTTGGATTCAGATCGTATGCATATTAGATATGTGGAGGCTATAGATGAGATCTGTTGCCGTTGATAAGATCGGCTGTGTGCATGGTTGATGAGATCAACTGCACATGGCGATCGATGTGGCGATGTTTTCTAATGATCGGAATCGATGAGATCGTGACACAACCTACCCCTACCAGTCGGTATCCGCCATCGGGGTTTATAGTGAAATGTAAATCCGAATCGGGCACGCGACGCGTGAATGTAGCGCCTTGTATTTCGTATATGATAAATCAAACCGGTAGAATGCGATTCTATGTGTAACTTTATTTTGCAGGTTTGATGTGAATAGTATGGCTCCTGTGTATGTGATGCATGTGTGTAAATTATACATGGCCTTCCTGTCACGTTTGTCAGCCGAGAGGAGCCAAAGTCCTGTCATTATATTGTATAACAACCTGCGTGTCGACTTGTGACTCTATGTAAAATTCATTACTAGTTGGTGGCTTGGCATCCCGGCGTGACAAACAAGATGGAGTTCCTAGATGGTCATCGGAGTCAGAGCCGACCTAGAAGGACATCCATGAAGGAGCCATACTATTTCACAATATATGTTTTACTTGTGATTGTTATGCTTATTTGTTTCTATGCATGTTAGAATGGTAGAAAGATCCCTCATGAATATCAAGTAAATTGCCATTCCCAATGTTGCACCTTCGCACGTCAAGTACGTCTAGTAGTGGGCTCATAAAATTGGGGTGCTTCTAGGTGTCCTTGAACTAAAGGGTTCGTGTCGGACACGGACATGCACTGCATTAGGTTAACTTGACAAGGCTATCAAAACGGTTTTGGGCCTTGTGGCAAAAGAAGTCAGGAGCCGGGGTATGAGATACCTACCCGACCGATAGGAGTCGTATAGAGATACGATTAGCAAGGAGTTGCTTACCGGATAGGCATGTTGTCTAGCAGTGATGCTAAAGCTCACTAGTCGCATGTGCTAGTCGGATCCTGAATCACTGAGAGTTTGCGGAGGGATGCTGACTTCAGTGGGAGTATTTCTGTTTAAGGCTAGAATTACTCTACATAAACACATTGCTTAGTGATTGCATATTTTTTTGTTGTAGCTCAATGGCACCACCTGCTCAACCCAACTTTGCATTGAAATCAATTCTGGAAAAGGATAAACTGAATTGAACAAACTTTACCACCTGGTATAGAAATTTGAGAATTGTTCTCAAGCACGATAAAAAGGAACATGTTCTAGAGGATCCACTTCTAGAGGAACCTGCCGATAATGCTAGTACCACAACCAAGAATGCCTACCAGAAACTCGTTGATGAATCAAACGAGATCAACTGCCTCATGCTGGCTTGTATGGAGCCCGATTTGCAACAGCATTTCGAAGACGTTGGGGCTTTCGATATGATCGAGAGTCTCAAGAGCATGTTTCAGGTGCAGGCTAGGACCGAAAGGTTCAACGTCTGGCGATCCTTGATGGATTGCAAGATGAAGAAAGGTGATCCACTGAGCCATCATGTGATCAAGATGATCGGATATGTGCAAGCTTTGGATCGGTTGGGCTTCCCGCTCTTGGATGAGCTGGCTACTGATGCAGTTCTGGGTTCTCTTCCGCCCAGCTATGGGACGTTTATCTTGAACTATCATATGCATGGCATGGATAAGAAGCTCACTGAATTGCATGGGATGCTCAAAGTGGCAGAGCAGGATATTAAGAAAGGCATGCATGAAGTGTTGATGGTGCAGAAATAGGCTAAGTTCAAGAAGAGTTGGTCCAGGAAAAAGGCTAAGGCAAAGGGCACGAAGACAGTAATCTCCGCTGCTGCGCCAAAGTCTGGACCGGACTCAAAGACCATTTGCTATCATTGCAAGGAAACTGGTCACTGGAAGAGGAACTGTAGCAAGTGGCTTGCAGAGCATGGCAAGAAGCCCGGGAATGCTGCTTCAGGCAAAGGTACACTTGTTGCATATGTTATAGACATTTACCTTGCTGACATACCTGGCAGCTCTTGGGTATTTAATACCGAATCGGTTGTTCACATTTGCAACTCGATGCAGGGGCTGGTAAGAACTAGGCATGTGGCACAAGGGGAGATTGACATCAGGGTCGGCAACAAAACAAGAGTTGCTGTGTTGGAGGTCGGCACGATGCAGCTCCAGCTTCCTTCTGGATTTATTTTGGAATTGAATAATTGTTATTACATTCCTGTACTTAGTCAGAACATTATTTCTGCTTCATGCTTGATGAGCTAGGGTTATGAATTCAATTTAAAGGACAATGGTTGTTCGATTTATTTGAATGGTATGTTCCAGGCTATGCACCAATTGTTGATGGGTTATTTATATTGAATCTAGAACAGGAACCGCTCTATAACGTGAATTTAAAGAGGCATAAGCCTAATGAGATAAATCTGACATACTTCTGGCATTGCCGGCTTGGACACATTAGTCTGAAACGCATGAAGAATCTCCATGATGACGGACTCCTGACTTCGACTGACTTTGGGTCATTCGAGACATGCGAATCATGCTTGCTTGGGAAGATGACTAAGTCCCCTTTCGCAAAGACTTGTGAGAGAGCATCCGAGCTGTTGGAACTGATACACAGTGATGTTTGTGGACCAATGAGCACAACTGCCAGAGGTGGCTATCAGTACTTCGTGACTTTTACTGACGACTTGAGTAGATATGGATATATCTATTTAATGAGGCACAAGTCGGAAACTTTTGAAAAGTTCAAAGAGTTTCAAAACGAGGTTGAGAATCTGCTCAGCAAGACTATAAAACTTCTACGATCTGATCATGGAGGTGAGTACATGAGCCAGGGGTTTGATGATCATATGAAAAGCAGAGGTATAGTACCTCAGCTCACACCTCCGGGTACACCACAGAGAAATGGTGTATCAGAACGGAGGAATCGTACCTTTTTGGACATGGTTTGATCTATGATGAGCATATCGGATTTACCCTTGTCATTCTTGGGATACCCTCTAGAAACTGCACATTTCACACTTAACAGGGTACCATCAAAATCCGTAGATAAGACACCACATGAGATATGGACCGGGAAGGCTCCCAGTTTGTCTTTTCTAAAGATTTGGGGTTGTGAAGCATTTGTCAAGCGACTTATGTCAGACAAGCTTACACCCAAGTCTGACAAATGCATATTCGTGGGATATCCGAGGGAAACCTTGGGATATAGCTTCTACAACTGGGAAGAGAACAAAGTGTTTGATGCTCAGAACGGGGTTTTCCTTGAGAAAGAGTTTCTCAGTCAGGAGGCCAGTGGGAGGGCAGTCCGACTCGAAGAAATTCGAGTACCACTCAGTGAAGGCTCGGCGGGTGATGAGATCATACCGGAGTCAGTCAGGGAACCCGTAGTGGAAGCGGCACCAGAACCACCGAGGTCAGAGAGATTGCGCAGAGTGCATGATGTATTGTTGCTAGAAAGCGACGAGCCGACCACGTATGCAGAAGCGATGGTGAGCCCGAATTCCTAGGCATGGTTAGAGGCCATGAGACCCGAGTTATAGTCCATGGATGAAAATCAAGTCTGGGACCTGGTTGATCCACCGCCTGGTGTAAAGGCCATTGGCTGCAAATGGGTCTTTAAGAAAAAGCCGATGTGGATGGAAATGTTCAGATCCACAAAGCTCGACTTGCTGCTAAAGGTTATGGACAAGTTCAAGGAATTGACTACGACGAGACTTACTCACCGGTAGCGAAGCTGAAGTCGGTCAGGATCGTACTAGCTATAGCTGCATATTTAGATTACAAGATATGGCAGATGGATGTCAAAACGGCTTTCCTTCATGGAAATTTAATCGAGGACGTTTATATGATACAACCGAAGGGTTTTGTCGATCCGACTAGCACTAGTAAATTATGGAAGCTCAAGAGATCCATTTATGGGTTGAGGCTAGCATCTCGGAGTTGGAACATACATTTTGATGAGGTAGTCACTGGTCTCGGTTTCATCAAAAGCGATGAGGACGCTTTTTATACAAGTAGTTAAGTGGGAGCTCGATTGTGTTTTTGATCTTGTATGTGGATGACATACTAATGATCGGAAATGATGTTTCGATGCTGAACTCGGTCAAGGAATCATTGAACGGCAAGTTTTCAATGAAGGACCTTCGTGAGGCAATTTACATTTTAGGCATCAAGATCTATGGTGATAGATCAAGTAGGCTGCTCGTCTTGAGCCAAAGCATGTAGATGGATAAAGTGTTGAAGCGGTTCAACATGAGTGAGGCCAAGAAAGGGTTCTTGCATGTCTCACATGGTATAAGGCTAAGCGAGACCCTGAGTCCTTCGACATCTGATGAGCAAAGCAGGATGAGTCGGATTCCATATGCCTCGGCAATTGGATCCATCATGTATGCCATGATATGTACATGGCCTGATGTTGCTTTTGCAATAAGCCTAACAAGTAGATACTAGGCCAACCCAGGTCAGAGTCACTGGGCAGTGGTAAAGACTATTTTAATGTACCTGAAAAGGACTAAAGAGATGTTCCTAGTTTATGGAGGTGAGGAAAAGCTCGTCGTAAGCGGTTACGCCGATGCTAGTTTCCAAACTGACATAGACGATTGTCGATCACAGTCCGGATTCATGTATCTCATGAACGGAGGAGCAGTGAGCTGGATGAGTTCGAAGCAAGATATGGTGGTCGATTCTACCATAGAAGCCGAAAATATTGCAGCTTGTGAAGCTGCAAAGGAAGGTGTTTGGATCTGGAACTTTCTGGATGATCTTGGTCTTTTCCCAGCCTCGGTAAAACCGTTGGACCTTTATTGTGATAATTCTGGTGCCATCGCACAAGCCATGGAGCCGAGGGATCACCACAAGTCCAGACACATAGATCGGAAATATCACCTGATACGAAAGATCGTAAAGAATGGTGATGTTGAGTTATGCTAAATTCACACGGATGTAAATGTTGCAGATCCATTGACTAAGCCGCTTCCACAATCCAGGCATGAGGGGCACATTAGAGCTATGGGCATTCGATGTCTATTTGTTTGACTCTAGTGCAAGTGGGAGACTGTTGGAGATATGCCCCAGAGGCAATCATGTATGATGATATTTCCTATGCGTTTATGAATGAACATAGTTGTCGGTGTCAAAACCGGCGGATCTCGGGTAGGGGGTCCCGAACTTTGTGTCTAGGCCGGATGGTAACAGGAGGCAGGGGATACAATGTTTTACCCTGGTTCGGGCCCTCTTGATGGAGGTAAAACCCTACGTCCTGCTTGATTAATATTGATGATATGGGTAGTACAAGAGTAGATCTACAACGAGATCAGAGAGGCTAAACCCTAGAAGCTAGCCTATGGTATGATTGTATGTTGTCCTACGGACTAAAACCCTCCGGCTTATATAGACACGGGGGAGGGTTAGGGTTACACAAGGTCGGTTACAAAGGAGGAGATATCCATATCCGTATTGCCTAGCTTGCCTTCCATGCCAAGTAGAGTCCTATCCGGACACGAGACGAAGTCTTCAATCTTGTATCTTCATAGTCTAACAGTCCGGCCAAACGATATAATCCGGCTGTTCGGAGACCCCCTAATCCAGGACTCCCTCAGTAGCCCCTGAACCAGGCTTCAATGACGATGAGTCTGGCGCGTAGTATTGTCTTCGGCATTGCAAGGCGGGTTCCTCCTCCGAATACATCACAGAAGAATTTGAATACGAGGATAGTGTCCGACCCTGCAACATAAGTTCAAGAATAATATTTCCGCAAATCTAATTTGCTGACTTGTTTTGACAGTATCACGTTATGTCATGGCCCGGTGATTATTCGAACCGTTTCCTTTAACTAGCCCCGCACATAACGCGAGGCAATTTTTGGACACGTCTTGTCAAAGCAGAGATCGTGTCCCCTTATTACGGGATTCTCATTAATATGGGCGTGGGTAACCGAACCGCGCCATCGATTACGGCGCTTGGGGGATAAGTGAGTTTTACCAGGCAAGTGGGGACGCTTAGTTTCATCCGCCCATATAAAGGGATAAGGATTCACCTTTCTATCCACGACTTCTTCCTCCTTTGCTCATCCGTTTTCGCACACTCGAGCTCTAGCGCCCAAGTCCGCACTTCCAACCTCAACCTTCTCCAACCATGTCCGGAGCGGGAGGCAGGTGGATGGTCTCCTCCATCACGGATGGAGACATCAAGAAGCTATGGAGAGCCGGATACCTGCCCGACGACATCGCGCACCGGCTCCCAGATGAGGGGCAGCTCATCCCCACCCCCAGGCCCCATGAGAGGGTAGTGTTCCTCACCCATTTCCTCCGTGGACTGGGATTCCCTCTCCACCCATTCATCTAGGGGCTCATGTTCTATTACGGCCTGGATTTCCATGATCTGGCCCAAAACTTCATCCTCAACATCTCGGCATTTATCATTGTGTGCGAGGCCTTCCTCCGCATCAAGCCCCACTTCGGCTTATGGTTGAAGACCTTCAATGTAAAGCCAAAGGTTGTGGGCGGCCGCTAGGCGGAGTGCGGAGGTGCCATGGTCGGCAAGATGCCCAACGTAACATGGCTCGAGGGCTCCTTTGTGGAAACCATAAAGGGGTGGCAATCGGGGTGGTTCTACATCACAGAGCCGCGTGACCCTGCATGGGCGGCGGCCCCCGAGTTCCGATTTGGCATCCCCATGCGGCTCACCTCCTGGAAAGAGAAGGGCCTGTCCTGGGGTAGTTCGGGAGAGCTGACCGGACTCCAAACATGTATTCAAAACATGGTGAACAAGAAGCTCAAACTCGTCAACGTGGTCCAGGTCATGCTCCACCGCCGGATCCTCCCGTGCCAACAAGTTCAACTTGTGGGAGTTCGACCCGGCGCAGCACCGAACTCTGAACAGGCTCTTCGACACAACTCACGAAGATGCCTGGAGGGTACTGTTCAAAAGCGCCAAGCTCCCCCCTCCCATTACTGAGGATCGCGGATTCAGCGCGAAGCGCCAAGCCAGTGCGGTAAGCTACTTTACCTTTCACATGATACTTATTTTTTATAGATTGACTCCATGCGGGAGCTAAACTCCTGTACCTTTGACAGGACTGGCAGGAGACAGCCGGACAGAGCGATTGTCCGGCTCCTTTGCCCGAAGGCCCAGCAGACGCTCTTCTGGCGAAGATGCTATCTCTGGCTCCTTATAGGGTGCCGGAGAAGACCAAGAAGGCCAAGGGAACCCGAAAGAGTTCCCGACGCCAGGCGTCGTCAGACTCACCGTCCGATGACTCTGCGGCGCACTCGTCCCCTAAAGACGAGGAAGAAGGAGAAGATGCTCCCCCTCCAGCTGGGGGAGATAAGAAAAGGAAGGCCGCCCCAACTGGGGGCCGAAGGGTCCAAGAAGGGAAGGACTGCCCTTCCGGACAGTTCCACCACCGCCGTTGAAGGCGAAGACGAGTGGTTGCCCAGGGCCAAGCCTCTGGGTAGATCGTAAGTATTCGGATACCAGAGTAACTCTTAGCATTCCTTTGTCGCACTGCTTTCCCTAACGCCGAACATAATTATGCAGGCCGCCACGAGCCAGTATCAAGGTATCATCGGAAGGCTCCCTGGGCTCGTCTGACATGGATAGCGATCTAGTCCCGACCGCCACCTCCCCTCATCCTGCCGACGACGCCGAGGTGCTATCTCAAGAGGCACCGGATCGAGGGGAGACAGTCCCGGAGGCGCCTCAAGGCGACCTTGCGGACTCCGGGAGCCGAGGGGACAGGGCCCCTGAGAGCTACGATTTCAGCTCTCAGCCGAACACCGCGCCGGAACCTCCAGTGGTTCCGGGCTCGGGCAGGTGGCCTCCTTCTAAGAGGGGAAAGACGCCTGTGCCGGTGACCTCTGTCCATCCAAAGGCGCCGGACAATCTGCTGGAAGCGCTTCGCAGCGCTTCCATCGACGAGGAGCACCGTACTATTATGAGTGCGGTGGTCCAGAAGGTTCAGTCCGCCAAGAGCGGGTTGACTAAAGCCTGTGCTAGCTTTCTAACAGGCTTTGAGGTAAGTGTTTTAAAATGTAGAAGAAATATTACTGCATAGACAATAGCCCCTTATGCTTTGTTCGGTGTTCACAAAGAAAAGCCGAACAGAGGATCAAATAATATCGCAAGAGTCTAATATAAGTATGTGAATATGCATATGCAGGCTTCGTTGCTGGCGTCCTCCTCACTGATTGCAGTGGTCGCCGTAGTGAAGCAGGACCGCGAGGGGTCCAGGAAAGAGCTCGGCCTTGTCAAGAGGCGGCTCGAGGAGAACAAGGGTAAGTAATACCCTGTCTATAGATATGTATATATAAAAGAAGACGTGATTGCAAAATGACAGGATCATCGTATATTCTACAGGGGCCACGACCGAGGTGGCGACCCTGAAGCAAGCGGTAACCAAGGCCGAAGATAACGCAGCCAAGGAGCGCACCGAGTGAGAGAAGCACAAGGCTCGGGTGGGCGAGGTGCAGCAAGAGCTCCAGGCTCTCATGGCGAAGCACGAGGCGTTGGAGCTTGACTCAAAGACGCGGGAGTCTGAGCTTGCCGCAGCCCTCGAGAGCACAAAAAGTGCCAAGGCCGAAGCCCAAAGGGCCCTCTAGGAGATCGACGCAATGAAGAAGATAGCGGCGGGTAAAGCTTTCTATATGCAAAGCAAGCCAGTAAAAGTAAATTACCTATTACTTACCCGAATCCGGAGCTCTCCAGGAGCATTCGCAGATTTTCCCCGCAGCGTGTCCGATGCCGCACAATTTTACCAGGCCGAGGATGGCAGCTCAACGGAGATGTTGTCTGGTCTCAGTATGCTGAGGCCGAACGCCTGGTGCCAATGAGCGACCAGCTGAAGCAGATGGTCGAGCTACATAAGGCGGTCGATCAGGCCATGAAGGGCTTTATAGTCCGGCTATGGCCTGGCGACGCCCTTCAGAACAGCTTCTTTGGCCTGGTGAGGCGGCTTGTGGATGCCTTCCCACGGCTGGAGGTCATCAAGCGATCTGTCTGCATTGAGGGTGCACGCCGGGCTTTCGCCCGTGTGAAATTGCAGTGGGTCAAGCTAGACACCATGAAGCTAATCAAGGAGGGGCCGCCGGAGGGCAAGGAGAACCGCCACCCCGAGATGTACTACGAGGGTGTTCTGCCAGGTGCCCGTCTCATAGCGGACTAGTGTTCAAAAGATGTAATATTTGAGTGAGACTTGCTTGTTTTATCCTGTATTTATGAAAACTTGTTTCATATGCGCTATGCAACGCTTGTTTGAATTTAAAATATTACCTTCTGTTTGGCTGTTTATCCAATCTGAGAGATGGCTAGTCCTCGACTTCTGCCCCCATGCCATGAGTGCTGGGGTGTTCGGGATAAATCTGAGCACTCTTGTTCCCATGTTTGGGTCCTTCGAGGGAGGTGCTCAGCACAGCGAACAAGGCAACTGGACTAATAATGCTTTATCGCTCTCACTTAGCCATAGAATTCTATAATTTTAAATTTCGGCGAAGCCCCTGGTATTCGGAAGGCCAAATTTGGGGCGCGATACACGCCTTTAAGCCAGATAGGGCCGCCCCCTCGCTCTAAGCGGCATAAGTCTTTAGGGACTCGAGAACCTCGCCGAACAGCGACCAGTCTCTCGCCTTATCATGACAGCCAGTTTTAGCTTTCTCTACTAATGTGCTGAACCCCGCAGAACCGGGGGCACAATCGCAGTAGTTCTCCTAGCGCTACCTTAGCCGATAGAGCGGAACGTAAGGTACCAAAACATAGGAGCCGGGCAAACCCAACATTTGACCAAAGACATGATTCAGAGTTGATGCATATAATGCTATAAGTTCGGGGTGCCGCACTTATGAAAGTGTTCAGACTTTTCACACCATATTGTGGGGTACGTAAGCCCCTGGTGTATTGGCCGTACCAAAGTGTACGGTTGCAAGGCCTCATTAATGAACGCACATATATATATATAACAAGAATGCAACAATAGTCGTAATGTCATGCATTGTTTATTCAAAAAATTGCGTTAAAGCAGAGTGATACAGATAGTGTGATAAGCAAAGAGTAGGACTATGTCCCTTCCAAGGGCAAGCTGAGGAATGATATTAAATCGAATATTTCGCTCGTTACTATAATCCACCTGGGAATTCCGTGGTATGACGTAGTTGTCTGCCTCCTTGGTTGCTGCATCATGTGTTCAACAATAGTGCTGCCGGACAGTGTTTCCAGAGATTAAGGTCCTGAAAAAAAAGAAAAATAAACAAACGGGAAGCCCCTAGTGTGGTTTAAGCCGCGTCTTGGGGCGTGCCACAGTTGTGCCCCCTTCCCCACCTGTGCCCATGGTATTTTTAATGTGTAATTATGTACGCGTGGCACAAGTTTCGCCGTTGGGCTGGGATTGGGGTGGCCGTCATATTGCTATGCGAGCTTAGATCGCGCCAGGCGGTCTATTTGCCGATTGCTCCGAGCGCGCTTGAAGGTGTCCGGGATTTGAAACGCCGAACTGGTTGATTGCCTTGAGAGGCTGCTTTGCGCTTCTGCTGCGAGGGCCGCGAAGTATTCCTCTGTTCGGAGAGAGCGCTCTATGTTTCCATTGACTGTAATAACTCCGTGAAGTCGTGGCATCTTGAGCTTGAGGTATGCATAATGCGGTACCACATTAAATCCAGCAAATGTGGTTCGCCCGAGCAGTGCATGATAGCCACTGCAGAACGGGACTATATCGAAGATTAACTTTTCGCTTCGGATGTTATCCGGGGATCCGAAGACCACTTCCAGTGTAATTGAGCCTGTGCAATGGGCGTCTACACCTGGAATGACGCCTTTAAAGGTCATTTTTGTGGGTTTGATCCTTGAGGGTTCTATACCCATTTTGCGCACTGTGTCCTGATAAAGCAGGTTTAGGCTGCTGCCGCCATCCATAAGGACTCGAGTGAGGTGAAATCCGTCAATGATTGGGTCTAGGACCAGTGCGGCAAATCCGCCATGACGGATACTAGTGGGTGGTCCCTGCGATCGAAGGTGATCGGACAGGAGGACCAAGGGTTGAACTTTGGGGTGACTGGCTCCAACGCATATACGTCCTTGAGCGCACGCTTCCGCTCCCTCTTGGGGATGTGGGTTAGGTATATCATGTTCACCGTCCGCACTTGCAGGGGAAACCTCTTCTGTCCTTCGGTGTGCGGCTGCCGGGGCTCCTCCTCGTCATCGCTATGCGGCCCCTTGTCCTTGTTTTCGGCAATTAACTTGCCGGCCTGCTTGAACACCCAACAGTCCCTGTTGGTGTGATTGGCTGGCTTGTCTGGGGTGCCGTGTATTTGACACGAGCGATCGAGTACACGGTCCAAGCTGGACGGACCCGGTGTACTTTGTTTGAATGGCTTTTTCCGCTGACCGGGTTTAGAGCCTTTGGATCCGGCATTGACTGCCGTATCCTCGGTATTTTCGCTGTTAATGCGGCACTTATGTTTGTTGCGACGTGACCTGCTATTGCCGTCCTTGGTATCGGAGGTACCATGGTTCTTTGATATGTTATTACTGCGAGCCAGCCAGTTGTCTTCTCCCACACAAAAGCGGGTCATGAGCGTCGTGAGAGATGCCATAGATTTTGGCTTTTCCTGACCAAGGTGTCGGGCTAGCCACTCGTCTCGGATGTTGTGTTTGAAAGCCGCTAAGGCCTCTGCATCCGGACAGTCGATGATTTAATTTTTCTTTGTAAGGAACCAAGTCCAGAATTGCCTGGCCGACTCTTCCGGCTGCTGAATTATGTGGCTCAAGTCATCGTCGTCTGGTGGTCGCACATAAGTGCCCTGAAAGTTGTCGAGGAATGCGGCTTCCAGATCTTCCCAACAGCTAATGGAGTCCGCTGGCAAGCTGTTAAGCCAATGCCGCGCTGGTCCTTTGAGCTTTAGTGGGAGGTATTTGATGTCGTGTAAGTCATCACCGCGGGCCATGTGGATGTGGAGGAGGAAATCCTCGATCCATACTGCAGGATCTGTTGTGCCGTCGTATGATTCAATATTTACAGGTTTGAAACCTTCTGGGAATTGATGATCCATTACTTCGTCTGTGAAGCATAAGGGGTATGCGGCACCTCTGTATTGGGCTATATCGCGACGCAGCTCGAATGGGTCTTGCCCGCTGTGTTTGGCCCGGCCCGGCCGGATTAGCTTTTACTATATCCGGCGTGACGTTTATCGTCTCGCAGAGTTGTGCGCCCTCGTGATCCGTAGATCGATCTTGCATGCTTTGCTTTGTCGTCCAATTTGTCTCGCGGGTCTGGCGTATCTCCCCATGCCTTTTTATTTGAATGGCGTCGGGATGGAGGCTGAGTTTTTGGCTGGAATGCCTCTCTATCGCGGCCACGAGGTGGCCGATCAGCCGTATCATACGCTTCTTCCTCCAGTCGGGGTAGTAACCTGCACTTTGGGTAATTCTTGGAGGGGCGCTCGAGTTTATATTCCTCGGCCGCGAGGACTTCAGTCCATCTGTTAGCTAGCAGGAGCCGGGCAACCCAACTATTGACCGAAGACAGAATTCGAAACCGATGCATATATAGCAATATCCAAGAATGTTTTTGCCGAATCTCTAAAGGTGTCCGACGTTGCACTGTGAGAGTTGTGCTGAAAACACACAAATAGTTTGAAAGTGCCATAAGCTTGGAAAACCAAAAAACGTCAGCAAAAACTTGACGTCCGAACAAGATCAAGTGTCCGGTGCCAATTCGAAAATTGGAAAAAAGAATGTGCTTTTGTTGTGCTTTAACATGAAACATTCGATCTCAAGACTTCACGCGGGTCAGCCTATGGCTTCAAGCTCCTTATCCCAAAGGTGGAGTACTTCTCCGAGGTCAGTTTAGCAAACTAAACTCAAGGGGCTTCACAGAGAAGACAGGCTATCCGGCTATTGACCATAAACTCAAGTCGAAAAAGGAGCGGTAGAAAAAGACTTTGCAACGACCAAGAAGAAAACACATTTACTATAAAACAGCTCATATAAATTTTAAGAGCCCCCAAGTGACTTGGGTAAAAGAATTTTATGTATAATGATTGTATGTACCGAAGTACTTATATCATATATGTGTTCACCCGAATTTTAAACGCGTCTTAACCGACCGTCGCCTTCTCCCTCTTCAGCCAAGGGCCGAAAAGTGTCATGTACTCCACCTGTCGAGAGTATCGACGGTGTTTCCGATGACTAGGCAATCAGGCCTTAAGGCTGTAACAGACAAAGCACGCTCAGGGAACTTATGCTATATTACTAACGAAGTGTAAGAAGCATCTTCAAAGAAAATAGTACCCCCACCGATACCTTTCTTCGCTGCTCATTATTACTATGAGACTTGTGCAATAGATTTTTTGTACTCATGAGTTCCATTGTGTGCCGACCATGATTGAAAACAATAAGAGCTCTAGCTTTCGGCTTCACACTGTCTGAGGTCAGAGCTCGGATGACCCGATCGTGACAATCGCAGAGGTGCTCCCTTTACTCCCTAGCCGAACGATCAGGGACGTAGGGGTAAGCACAGGAGCCAGGCAACCCAGCTTGCGGAACACTTAAGTCAATATGGTGCATATTATGGTGTAATACATGAACAAGGAACGAAGCCGTACAAGTATAATCATATGCAAGAGGAAAAGCTTCATGAAGGAAGCCCCCAAGTAAATGGGGTATTTGAATTTGCTTGCAACAAACAAGGTTTCGACAAGGAAGTTTTTCACAAGCCACTTTTTGCCAAAAAGGTATAACGCTTGGTCGAATCGAACAAAATTTATAACTAGGAGTTTTTGAGCGTCAAGCGACTTAACTGGTTAATGTGTTCGGCATTGATGATGTGGTCCCAGCTTGATGCGGGACAAGGTTCCATCCCCCAAGCTGGTCCCGAGGTGGCCGATAAGGGAGTTCGGCACTCTGAAAATGTGAAGCCCCCAGTCCAGCCGTGGTGATGGAGCAGGTCGACGGGTGACACTGGAATCTCCGGCCGAGTAGGTTGATGAGGCGACGATGCGGGGTTGCCAACACAGGGCAGCACTCCAAGCCGACGACACAATTCGGTCGATGGAGGTGGGCGACGAGGACACCACATCGAGGGGATAGTGCGACCCGATCCAAGTCAATTGGCTGCACAGATAAAATAGTGCAAACCAAATGTAATGACAAATAAAGATAATAATGTACATTAAAAAAATTCTACTTAATCAATATAAGTCAAGTAAATAATGAAAGAGATATGGCCTGAGCGTCGAGGTCGGCCCAGTGAATTGGTCGTGTGGAAATACTGACAAAGGGATGTGCGTCGAGGTGACTCTCCAATCGTAGGCAAGACGACATTGTTGGCCCCATAGAGTTGACCGCATGACGTAGTCAAAGGTGATTACCTGCGCACATAAAATAGTGCAGTCCAAAAATAAAAAATATTATATTTAATTGACATAAGTGATTTTTTTGAATAAATATGGCATGGGCAACAAGGTCAGCCTGGCGGAGCCGCAATGTGAAAAAGTTGACACAGGGACACGCGTCGACGCGACTCCATGACTTGGTCAACATCGGCGGGACGACGATATCGCCTTGCCGTGGTTTTTGCGCAGCCCAACCTAGATAGATTGCCTACACACACAAAGTAGTGCCACCAAGAAATAATAATAGTGAAAAAGGTGCATAACTAATATATGTGAAGCGAATAGTCCGGCTCATCATCGAGGTTGGCTCGATGGTATGACGATGTTGTGGCACGGCGATGTCGACACAAGTCGGCTGGCCTAGGTGACAGTGAGAGGCTGGCCAGACCATCACCGTGCACATATGTCGAAAAAATATCTCTGCAAAAATAATGCAGGGAAAGATATTCTGCGTGCAATAATTTTAGGAGCTAACCGAATAGCTAGGGAAAGATAAAACCTGTTCACCGGCAGCGACGACCTTAGTAGACCAAAGCAAACGTACGAACAGATCTGTAATGAACATGCTGCGAAAATAGTCCTCACTGTACTTAGTAGTAATTTTGTTTTGCGTACTTGTCAACAAAAGTAATGAGGAACCGGTGATTGACTAGGTGGGCATTGAATAATAAAAAGGGGAAAACAAATCTCCCCGTGGTGTGCTGTCGTGGAGCAGAGCTCTGATCGGTGCACTGCCCAGCACTGTCTTTTCAACACGTATGATCTCTTTGGCTGGACTGTCCGCCGCCGCCGCACTGCTGCGCATGCGTATGTCTGTCTAATCCCTTTGACAACATGTCTCTTCGGCCCCCGTGAACGGTTCCATGCGAACCTGATCAAGTGAAAGCTAGCTAGGCCACCGTGTGATCACAACAATGATCGAGAAAAGGAAAAGCTTCACTAGTAATCTGGACAGATTAGTATATAATCTATAGATGGACCGTCCCTAACAGCTGTTGTCTGTTCGCAGATGTAATGTCCGTCCGACGGTGGATAAAGGTGCACCGACGAAACGCCCCTTGATGCAAAGCTAGCTAGCATTGTTCATCAATTAGATTTGAAAAATCATGCTGCAAAAACTAGCACTTGATTAAGTTGGTCATGCGACAAAGGGAGGTACTACCTCCTCATAGTACTAGTGCATGAAAGCGACATCTATGTGCTGAATTAAAAAGAAAGAGGATAAAGAAAAGGAAAGAAATCCCTTGTTGGACGATGCCTATGCGGGATTGTCCTTGGCGCTGCATGTGTTTGCTCGATCTTGGCCTGTACTTCTTGGGACCTAGCACAATGTACATCACGCAAGGCCGTCCAGTGGTATATTTACAAAGGCATCCGACGAAGGCATCGACTCGCCTGCTATATTCGGATCGCCCGCCGTGGCTGCAAATTAAAACTAATCTGCAAACAAAAAATAGCGTAAGACTACAGGCAGTAATTGCAAAGGAAATTTGATGTAGAAAAAATAGATTGAATTGAAATCATAACACCTGATTTATGTTGTCGATCCATGACGACACCTAGAAGGTTCTCAATGAAAGCACCAATATTGGTTCAATATCTGGCGGATCACGTAGTAGGGGTTCCTAAGCTAGGTGTCTTGGAGCGATGGTATCATGGACACGGGATTTTACCCAGGTTCGGGCCTTCTTGATGGAGGTAAAACCCTACGTCCTGCTTTTGATTGTATTCATATGGGTGCAGTACGGAGTACATATGTCTACCACGAGACTGATGTAATGAATATGAGATTGTCTATTGACTAGCCTGGCCTCGGTTTATATAAGACACCAAAGGCCTAGGGTTTTTAGGAGAGTCTTTGTCTTGGGCGCCAAGTCTTGTGGATTCTTCCTTGTATGCGGCAGGGGTTGTCCAAACTGGCCCATGAGTATACGGCCATGGGGGTCCTCGGCCCAACCCAACTGATTGGGAGATGACGTGGTGAGTACCTCCTAGTCCAAGACACCGTGAGCCATCCTTTTTACTCATGATGAGAAGACTCGTTATTACTTTATTCTCAAATTATTTCCATTCTTATTAAAGGGTCATGCTAAATCTTCGTACAATACTCTTGCTCCTGGTTGTGTGCATAGTCCCAGGATATGATTTATTACTTCTCTGAAAAATATTTTCCTGCTCACACTACTGGAATCAGCTTCTTTGCCGTCCGCCATGGCGGACGGCAAAGGCATGGATCACGGACGGCAAATGTCTTTGTCGTCCGCCAGCAGATGGCAAACTGTCCGTCTGAAACGGACTGCAAATGATTTTGCCGTCCGCCATCTGAGGCCAGCAAACGACAAAGACAACGGACGACAGTGTGGTGGCGTGAGTGTCGTTAGGGGGGTTAACAGCACTCTTTGCCATCTGCCAGGGGACGTCAAAGAGTCAAAGCTCTTTGCTGTCCATTGACAGACGGCAAAGAGCTCAGCTAGGCAGTACTTGGAAGCTGCCACGTGGCCAGCTATGCCGTCTGCCAGCGGACGGCAAAGTGATTTGAATCTTTGCCGTCTGCCAGCAGACGGCAAAGTGACCAAATAGGCAGCCAGTGTTTTCCAGGTTTTACAGGTAGCTGCCACGTGTCCTCTTTGCCGTCCGCTAGCAGACGACAAAGAGCTTCGCCGTCCGCTAGTAGACGGCAAAGAGGCTACATATCCCCTATTTTTATTTGAATCATTTAATTTCACAGGAATTCACACACAGATATACATATATATATATATATATTCACATGCACAGCAGACATATGATGTATCCAACACATAGCTCCATCAATGACAACATACATACATAATAAGAAACAGAGTTCCGTCCATACATATTACAGTGACATCACAATGTTCATCCAATGCATTGTTCCATGCATGCATCCATATAACAAAGTTCCACATTTTTTATCGATACATACAAAAAAAAGAAAAGGGAAACAAGCACTCCATCCATGCAAGCTTCCATATAGTGAATTAAATCTGCAAAATGGGAAACAAGAAAGTTATAAGAAGAAGACTAGAATCAGAAGAAGAAGAAGAAGAAGAAGAAGAAGAAGTAAGCATACTTAGGTAAAATGGAGCTAACCTAGCTAATTGTGCCATTTTGAGTGAACTAAGCATATTATGCCATTTTTGATATAACTTAGAGCTAACTTCATTTTGGAGAAGAATAAAACTAGAAGAAGAAGAAAACTAGAAGAAGAAGAAGAAGACTAGAAGAAGAACTTCTTCTTTTCTTCTTCTTCTTTTTCTTCCTCTTCTTCTTTTCTTCCTATTCCTTCTTTTCTTCCTCTTCCTGGATTTTCTTCATCTTATTATGTCATTTGTGGACTAAATAGGCTAAATTATGTCATAAATGGACTAAATAGGCTAAATAAGAAGAAAAATGCCATTTTGAGCTTACCTATCTAATTATGCCATTTTTGACCTAACTAAGCATATTATGAGATATAACTTAGAGCTTACTTCATTTTGGAGAAGAAGAAGAAAATCTTCTTTTCTTCTTCTTCTTCTTCTTCTTCTTCTTTTCTTCCTACTACTTCTTTTCTTCCTCTTCCTTGATTTTCTTCATCTTATTATGTCATTTGTGGACTAAATAGGCTAAATTATGTCATAAATGGACTAAATGGGCTAAATAAGAAGAAAAATTCCATTTTTGAGCTTACCTAGCTAATTATGACATTTTTTGACCCAAACTAAGCATATCATGCCATTTTTGATATAACTTAGAGCTAATTTCATTTTGGAGAAGAAAAAGAAGGAGAAGAAGAAGAAGATCTTCTTCTTCTTCTAGTCTTCTTCTTCTTCTCCTTTCTTCTTCTAGTCTTCTTCTCCTCCTCCTTCTTCTTCTTCTTTTTCTTCTTTTCTTCCCATTCCTTCTTTCCTTCCACTTCCTTGATTTTCTTCACCTTATTATGTCATTTGTGGACTAAATAGGCTAAATTATGTCATAGATGCACTAAACACGCTAAATAAGAAGAAAAATACCGTTATCACGGAGGTGTAGGAATGGTCGGGGCTGCGCCAGTGCCAGACGGAGGTGAAGGACCGGTCGGGGTTCCGGCGTTGGCAGAAGGAGTGGTCGATGCTTGTCTAGAGCCATGCTGCACCAAAGATCATTTCCAATAATGTCTCGTTAGCAAGTTCGCAAACTGAAATGTGAATAGTGGTAAGCAACGACAATTCAAATCAAACTCACCGTGGTCACCGGAGCAATCTGGGGCATCGGCGGAGGGGCCTGGCTGTTTTTCTCGCACATGGTCTGCACATTTGGTTCTCACGAGTCAGTCATATTAGATAGTAATGCGAACATTACGTGCATGATTGGGCTAATATGCACGAGAAACGTACCATGATGAGCTCGTATAGGGCCCGGTTAGCGCTGTCGTTCTAGTTCCTCTCCTCCTCCAACAGCTTAGCAGTCATCTCTTCCATCTCCTTTTGTGCCTCCCTTTTGCCTCCTCCACAAGCTTCTTCGTCTTCAATCTCTCTTTCTCAACAATAGCCTGCAACACACCACTCCTCGTTAGCATTGTAATCATCGATGGACGCACACACAATGTAATGGAGCAAAGGTGAGAGAGTCTGTATAACTAACCGCCATGGCAATCTCTGCGGGCTGTGCACGAGGCGTTATCTCAGGATCAGAGCTAATCAGGCACTTCTTGATCTGTGGGAGAGTCTTAGGACAATGTATCAGTCCATCACCAATGGCTAGAGAGCCATGGGACCTCCCGCCACCAGATATCATCACCAGCTCTGTATCAAAAGGATCCTGGCTCGGGTTAAAGTCCTCCCCTTTCCTGGCCTTCCCCTCATGTCTATACTTCACAAGCTTGTGGTGGGAGGTCTTGTTGGTGAAGCTCTCTGGATCATCTAGGTCAGACTCCGTGAATGGCTTGGCCCTCTTGTATGGGGCCATATGGGCCATGCCATAGAGGCCGAACAGACCCAGCACAGGCTTCTTGTGGTGGTGCGCCTGAGAGAGAGGAACAAAATATTATTTAAGGGCTCAAGCTAGCATGAAGAATGATATTGCTATGTAAATAGGTCATTTTGGAGCTAACTAGCTAAGATTAGTTTAGGTCATTATTGAGATATCAAAGGTAGTTATGCCATTTTTTAACTGACTAAAGCATATTAAGTCATTTTATAGAGTTATCTAAGGTTATTATGTCATTTTAGAGCTAAATATGTCATAAATGAACTATCTAGCATGAAGAATGAATTGCATGAATCATGTAGCAAACCACATACCCAGTTATCCCCGTACTCAAACAGGTTGGAGCTGCCTTGATGGTGTGGCACACCTTCCATTTGGTCACTGAGGGAGTCCTGGATTAGGGGGTATCTGGACAGCCGGACTATATCTTTGGCCGGACTGTTGGACTACGAAGATACAAGATTGAGGACTTCGTCCCGTGTCCGGATGGGACTCTCCTTGGCGTGGAAGGCAAGCTTGGCAATACGGATATGTAGATCTCCTTCCTTGTAACTGACTCTGTGTAACCCTAGCCCCCTCCAGTGTCTTTATAAACCGGAGGGTTTTAGTCCGTAGGACAACATACAATCATACCATAGGCTAGCTTCTAGGGTTTAGCCTCTCTGATCTCGTGGTAAATCAACTCTTGTACTACTCATATCATCAAGAACAATCAAGCAGGACGTAGGGTTTTACCTCCATCAAGAGGGCCCGAACCTGGGTAAACATCGTGTCCCCTGCCTCCTGTTACCATCCGCCTAGACGCATAGTTCGGGACCCCCTACCCGAGATCCGCCGGTTTTGACACCGACATTGGTGCTTCCATTGAGAGTTCCTCTGTGTCGTCATCGTTAGGCTTGATGGCTCCTTCGATCATCAATATCGATGCAGTCCTGGGTGAGACTTTTCTCCCTGGACAAATCTTTGTATTCGACGGGTTCGCACTGCGGGCTAACTTGCTTGGCCATCTAGAGCAGATCGAGAGTTACGCCCCTGGCCACCAGGTCAGGTTTGGAAGCTTAAACTACACGGCCGACATCCGCGGAGACTTGATCTTTGATGGATTCAAGCCCCTGCCGAGGGCACCGCACGGTCACGATGAGCATGATTTAGCTCTACCATCGGATAGTGTTCAGGAGACCGCACCAGCAACCGCTTCGACCCTTAATTCAGAGCCAATTGCGCCACCCATGGACGAGTGGATAGACCGCGCCACGGAGGCCGTATCCTCAGTGGAGATCAAGCCGAGTATCGACCTTACCCTTCACGGGAGCCATGACGCCAAACTACCGGATCCTTCCCTGGCCACAGACTCCGAACCGCCTACGCCCATGCCTATTGAATCCGACTGGGCGCCAATCATGTAGTTCACCTCCGCAGATATCTTTCAGCACTCGCCCTTCGGTGACATACTGAATTCATTAAAGTCTCTCTCCTTGTGAGGAGAGTCCTGGCCGAACTATGTCCTGCAGGATTGCGATGCGGATGACGAAGAAATTCGCCGCCCACCCACCACCCACTTAGTAGCCACTGTCGATGATTTGACCGACATGCTCGACTTCGACTCCGAAGACATCGACGGTATGGACGATGATGCAGGAGACGAATAGGAGCAACTGCCCACAGGGCACTGGACGCCCTCTTCATCATATGATGTATACATGGTGGACACACCGAAAGAAAATGACGACGAGAAACGGAAGGACGCAGCGGAGGATCGTTCCCCCGAGAAGCAGTCAAAGCGGCAGCGTAAGCGCCGCTCCAAATCCTGCCTCGGCAGAAACAACGATCATATAGACCCAGCGATAGAGAAGGGTGATCCAGCGGACGACAAACATGGCATTGAACCACCGTCCGACCACGGCAACACGGAGAATCAAACCGAACAACCCGACTCCGGTGAGGATAACAGTCCGGATGACATCACACCGTACAGGCACCCGGAGCAATAGAATACCCATCAAAGGCTTGTTGCCACTGCGAGGAGTCTGAAAAAGCAGAAGTAAAGGCTCAGGGCTACACAAGACACACTCAGAATTAAATGGAGTAAAGTACTCAACACTGCAGCAAAATACGGTGGTATTCGCCACACAAAGAGCTACCCGAAGCGAAAGCTGCTACCTGAATTCGATGAGGAGGCCTTAGATCCCCCGCAATCAAAAAACAAAATGGCCATCTGGTCGGATAGACAACCTCGTGGCCAACTTAGAGCGGCAAACGATGCCGCACACAAGCCAGTACGCGATCCACGTGAGGGCTCGCATCAAAAGGACGGCACAACAGATCCATCTATGAACCAAGCAAGCACGCTCCAGCAAGCAATGCAACACAACAAAAATCCGAACACCACGGTACACCCAAATACAGGGGTGCCACGCACCCCCTATGTTTCACCAATGAGGTGCTGGACCATGAATTTCCAGAGGGATTCAAACCCATAAACATAGAGGCGTACGACGGAACGACTGACCCTGGGGTCTGGGTTGAGGACTACATCCTCCATATCCACATGGCTCGAGGAGACGATCTCCACGCCATCAAGTACTTACCCCTCAAGCTCAAAGGGCCAGCTCGGCACTGGCTTAAAAGCCTCCCCAAAAACTCCATTGGAAGTTGGGAAGAGCTCGAAGACGCTTTTCAGGCGAATTTTCAAGGGACCTATGTCCGACCACCGGATGCAGACGATTTAAGTCATATAACTCAACAGCCCAGAGAGTCAGCCCGCAAGCTTTGGAACAGGTTCCTCACTAAAAAGAACCAAATAGTCGACTGTCCGGACGCCGAAGCCTTAGCAGCTTTCAAGCACACCATTCGAGACAAATGGCTTTCCAGACACCTCGGCCAAGAAAAGCCGAGAACAATGGCAGCATTAACAAGCCTCTTGACCCGCTTTTGCGCGGGTGAGGACAGCTGGTTAGCCTGATGCAACACTAGCGACCCAAGTACATCCGAAGTCAGGGACAGAAACGGGAAATCATGACGCAGCAAAAACAAGCGCCGGAATAAAGAAGACAGCCCGAAGAGCACGGCGGTAAATGCCGGATTCAGAAGCTCTCGGCTAGGTCAGCAAAAGCTGCCCTCCAAAGGCAACGGAGATGAACTGTCCATCCTAAACACGATTCTGGACCAAATATGTCAGATCCACAGCACCCCCGATAAACCTACATACATACCCATAGAGGATGTTGGGTCTTCAAGCAGTCCGACAAACTCAACGCCGAACACAAGGGGCAGGATACGCCAAGCGAAGACGAGGACGAGCCTCAGAAGCAAAGCACTGGGGAACAGAAGAAATTCCCACCAGAAGTCAAAACAGTAAATGTATTACACGTGATGAAGGGGAGAAACAAAACGGCACTCCTAGAGACACAGGCCCCAAGGCCTATCACCGCGGAGTTCTGCCACTGGTCATCCCAACCGATCACCTTTGACCATCGGGATTACTCGGCAAGTATCTGGCATGCAGGATGGGCTGCCTTGGTGTTAGACTTGATAATTGACGGATACCACTTCACACGAGTCCTGATGGACGGCGACAGTAGTTTAAACCTGATATACCAGGACACAGTCCGCAAAATGGGGATAGACCCAACAAAAATTAGCCATAGAAATACTACCTTTAAAAGAGTAACGCCAGGCCCAGAAGCCCATTGCACGGGCTCCCTGCTACTAGAGGTTATATTCGGCTTTCCCGATAACTTCCATAGCGAAAATTTAACCTTCCACATCGCTCTGTTCCAAAGTGGCTATCAAGCACTACTCGGACGCGAAGCTTTCGCTCGCTTTAACGCAATACTACATTACGCTTCTCTCATGCTTAAGATGCCCGGTCCACGTGGCATCATTAAAGTAAATGGAAATATCGAGCGCTCCTTGCGCGCGGAAGACCGTGCGGCCGCCTTGGCAGCCGCACACTAGACGGCCTCACCACTTAGAGCATCTGACAAGTCGTTAAGACCACGGACACGGTTAGACGAGTCCACTGCAGCTATATATAATTGATACAAGTTTGATGGCTATACCCCTATAAGAGTACAAGGGGCTCAACGCGTGTAAACAAGTTACAATTAGGCTCAACTTTACTCATCTTGAACTGTACATGGTTTATTTAGTATAACCTACCTTTTTGCACAACAACTTTTCAACTAAGTTCCTCTCTTTTACAAATGACCATCGTGCTACACCCGTCTAGGATACAGCACAACGGAGACACGGGCGCAGACGTCCAGCAGGGACCCGTTCCAAGGATTCTTTTTCGATTAAGACCCTGCGTAAACCTTTTTTACTGTCTCTTGTTGATACACATCCCCCGGATTCTTAGTACAATTGAGAAGGATGCTGACGTATTGGCATGTGGCCATGTCAGAATATTGCACGTATCTGGACACTAGGGGTTTATTACAAAGGGCACTGTTTAGGCCCGGTTTACATCATAAAGACCGAGTACCTCAGGGAGTGTTCGGCGTCGCGAGTTTGGCCTTATATGCATCAGCTCCGAATTATGTCTTTGGTCAAATGTTGGGTTTGCCTGGCTCCAGTGTTTTTCTGCCTTATGTTCCTCTCTATCGGCTAAGGCGGCACCAGGAGAACTACTGCGATTGTGCCCTGGTTCATCCGGACGAGCACCTCAATAGAGAAAGCCGAAAACTGACTGTCATGATATAGCGTGAGACTGGTCAACCACTCGATGACCTAGCGGAATCTTCGGGATTCCTCCTCCTTAACGAAGGGCCATTTCCCGGCAAGGCTTGTACGCGCCCCGAATCCGGATGAGCGCGGAGCCACCAGGGGCTATATAGTAGCCCCACTATCAAACTCCTCTGGCTAAGTGAAAGTGTTAAAGCATTATAGTCCGGTTGCCTAGTTCGCTGCGCTATCACCTCCTTAATGGACCAAAACGTTGGATCAAGTGTGAACATGCGTCTTCTGCGAACACCCCCGCATTATATGCGTGGGGGCTGAAGCCGATGACTGCCATCTTTTAGGTTATATACATATATACATAAACGGCCGCACAGGAGGCATCATAGTACTTTCGGGCAAAAGTATAAATACAGCCTTGATAAACTCAATAAAACATTGTTTTTACAATGGGAATACATGTCACTTAAACATAATATTCTTCGAGCACTGAGCCTCTATCAAACGAGCGCCTTCAAGAACTTCTTCAAAGTAGTGCTTGGCAGCCACTCGGCCTATGGCCGAACCCTGTGCCGCAATAGTAGTGGCATCCATCTCCTCCCAGTATGTTTTGACACGGCAAGGGCCATCCGCGAGCCTTCTATGCACACCGACCTCTTTACTGCATCGATGCGTGGCACAGCGCCAAGGAATTGTTGCACTAAGCTAAAGTAGCTATTCGACCTTGGCCCTCCTGGCCACAAATGATCCACAACGGACCTCATGGCAAGTCCGGATAATCTATGGAGCTCGGCCCAACCAGTCAATCGCTCATTCAGCAACAGCGGACGGACTGGAGTGTGAAACTGTGACCAGAACAGCTTCTCCACTTCAGGACCTTTCTGATCCTTGCAGTACTCGGCCGCATCCGCAGCACTTGCAGCCAAATCCATGTACTCATCCGCAGAACTCCATAGCCGGTCCAGAGGAGCATATTTCGGATCTCCGAACTTAGTCCGCAACAAGAACGGCTTCCCAGAAATGATATCCGCAGCTTGATTCAGCTCCTCCTTCGTCACTCTAATTTAGGAGCGGGCTTCCTTGGCATCCACCCGGGACTTCTCCAGGTCCGTCGCCTTCACCCGGTTTTCTTCTTCAAGAAGCCGGTAATGGTCAGCGGCATCTTTTAACTCCGCGGCCATCTTGGCAAATTTTTTCTTTGCTCTCGCAATGTGCGTCTTGTTCGGCCCTTAACTCTTCGGACGCCTTTAAAGCGGCCACATTACTACTCATCGCTTGCTCCTTGGCTCGGGCAAGCTCTGCCCGAAGGGTCTCCACGATGGCAGCTCCATCTACAGTCACAAAATAGTAAAGATATTGGCATCATGCTGCTCTTACTATGTGACAATCACCAGAAAAATCACCTACCGTGTGCCTCGTCAAGCCGGTTGTTAACAAGCACGATATCGGCATCTGCCGCATCTAGTTACCGCTTTAGTTCGGCAAACCCATCAGACCGGCTAGCCACTAGAGCTTCAACCACCTGCACATAAAGGCGGTCTGGTTATTACCTGGGACTATGATCCTTTGTTTGCCGCCGTTTTCGACGACAACCAGAGTCTCAGGGGCCACTATCTACACAGGGCACATCTAAAAATGTGCGGTACTGTCAAAAATGTACATCATTTCGTGTACCTCAAAACCTGTCAGTAGACTCATAAATGCTCCAAGCAACCCGCTTTCGGCGAACGAAATCCTTTCAATCACCGCACCCATCAATGTGCGGTGCTCTTGTGAGATAGCCGCTTGCACTAGCAGATCCCTCAGTACGTCCAACCGCACACCAGACGGTGCCAGCCCCTTTTGATTGCTCTCTTCAAGAGCCAGATACTGAGGACTTCGGGTGGCCATAGGATTACCTTTTGGCCTTGCCGGATCTGGAGAAACCTTCCGTGACGACACCTCAGGGTCGCCCGCCTCATGAGGCGGTGTGGCAGGGGGAGGCGTTTCGCTCTCCATCATCTCTGGAAGAAGATCCCCTGAAGACGAGCTCTGCTGAGAAGGGCTAAGATCCGAACTGCAAGATAAATGCCTCGGTTATTTTCCTCAGAGGTAAAACGAGATATTTTCATTTACCCTTTTACTTACAGCTCGGTGGAGGGCTGATCCCCTTGAGGGCATAGTGCGGCCAGGGTATCCCCCAGGGCAGGGCCCTCCGGTGGAGATTTCTTCCCCTGTTTGGAGGCCGTTGTCTCTGGGTCCTCAGAGGCAGTTCTCTTCCGTCCCTGGGGAGAGGAAGTTTCAGTTCCTCCCCCCGGCTAACCTCCTTCGCGGAAGCGCTAGCCTCCTTGTTCCCCCTTTATCTTCTCCCGAGGGCGCTTAATAAGGCGCGATCTCCAGCATCATGGTTAGCACGAGATTTGGTGAGGTCTCAGGGAGGGGGGCCGAACACCTGATCAACTTTGCCTTCGCTATCCAATCCTGGTTCAGATGTGGGGCTACTTACCTGGGTATCCGGGAGATTGCGGCTCAGACCTGCATCCTCAATGATGTCCGGACACATTATTTGTGGTCCGAAGAACAATTTGTACATATCTTCGTGCGTCATGCCGAGGAAATGTTGAATAGCTCGCAGTCCTTCCGGGTTGAATTCCCACAGGCGAAGGGGCCGGCGTTTGCAAGGCTGGACTTGACGAACTAGCATGACTTGCACTACCATAACTAGACTGAAATCTCTCTTAAAGAGATCTAGGATACGGCTTTGCAGTATTGACACGTCCTTTGCTGGACCCCAGCTCAGCCCCCTGCTGATCCATGACATCAGTTGTGGTGGGGGCCTAAGAGAAAGGTGGGGGCAGCTACCCACTTGGCACTTCGGGGAGCTGTGATGTAGAACCACTCCCGCTGCCACAATCCGGACACCTCTAGGAAGTAACCCTCAGGCCATGGAGCGTCAGCAATTTTTCTTATTGAAGCGCCCCCGCATGCTGTGTGCTACCCCTCGATCATCTTCGGCTTCACATTGAAGGTCTTGAGCCACAGGCCGAAGTGAGGGGTAATGCAGAGGAAGGCCTCACATACGACAATAAATGTCGAGATGTGAAGAAGGGAATCCGGGGCCAGATCGTGAAAATCTAGCCCGTAATAGAACATAAGACCCCTGACAAAGGGATCCAGAGCGAGGCCTAGTCCTCGGAGGAAGTGGGAGACGAACACGACGCTCTCGTTGGGTTCGGGAGTAGGGACGACATGCCCTCGGGCGGGCAGCCGATGCGAAATTTCGGCGGTCAGATATCTGGCCTCTCTCAAACTCTTGATGTCCTCCTCCGTGACGGAGGAAGGCATCCACCAACCTTGAAGGTTGGATCCAGACATAGATGAAGGTCCAGAGTGCCTAAACTTGAGCTTTGGGTGTTGGAACTCGAGGCGGGAGGAGGATTCGATTAAGATCGAGAGGAAAAGGCCTTGTCCCCTTTATAAAGAGGGTGAATATCAAGCGTCCTCATCATGGCCGTTTGGGACTTGCCTAAGATCTAGGATTCCTACCAATACGCACGGTTGGGTTACCCACGTCCGTCTTAATGAGAATCCCGTAATAAAGGGGACACAATCTCTGCTTCGACAAGACGTGCCAAGGAAACCGCCTCGCGAGACAAGCTGAGATTGGTTATGAAAAACGATTCGAATAAAGACTTGGATGTGGTATGATGTCACGCTACGGGGTACGTCAGCAGATTAGATTTTTGGAAATATTATTCTCTCTACGGTGGTATGTGGAACTTGTTTTGCAGAGCCGAACATGATCCTCGTGTTCAAAATCTTCTCTGAAGTATTCGGAGGAGGAACCCGCCTTGCAATGCCGAAGACAATCTGCACGCCGGACTCATCGTCATTGAAGCCTGGTTCAGGGGCTACTGAGGGAGTCCTGGATTAGGGGGTATTCGGACAACCAGACTATATCCTTTGGCCGGACTGTTGGACTATGAAGATACAAGATTGAAGACTTCGTCTCATGTCCGGATGGGACTCTCCTTGGCATGGAACGCAAGCTTGGCAATACGGATATGTAGATCTCGTTCCTTGTAACCGACTCTGTGTAACCCTAGCCCCCTCCGGTGTCTATCTAAACCGGAGGGTTTTAGTCCATAGGACAACATACAATCATACCATAGGCTAGCTTCTAGGGTTTAGCCTCTCTGATCTCGTGGTAGATCAACTCTTGTACTACTCATATCATCAAGAACAATCAAGCAGGATGTAGGGTTTTACCTCCATCAAGAGGGCCCGAACCTGGGTAAACATCGTGTCCCCTGCCTCCTGTTACCATCCGCTTAGATGCACAGTTCGGGACCCCCTACCCGAGATCCGCCGGTTTTGACACCGACAGTCACGCTTATCCTTGGCCCTTTGGTGTTTCACATTCCATTGGGCAGAGCACCACGCATCTACCGACACCTCCCAACAGTCCATCTTATCCAAACACCATCTCGGGGGCACCTAAGTGAGTCAAGAGAAATTTCAGCCTACGAATAAAATCAATAAAACTAAGTTCAAGACCTTAAGAATAGGTAATTACCTGCATGTACTTCTCCTTACTCAGAAACTTGCCGCGACACTTCTGCTTGCCCCACCTAATACCCTTCGAGGCGTAGTATCTCGAACGGCCTGCACCCGAGCCTCGTGCCTTAAGTTCTGAAGTAGGTGCTTGCACTCGTTGTCGACAACCATACACGCAGCCACCTGCTATCCCTCTAAAACCATGTAGAAGGTCTGCAATCAAACAAGACAACACTGATTAGTACAATCACTAGGTAGTGTTGATTTTTAATTTCGTAATGGAGAAATTACCCAAAACTGACGGAACACAATGTCAGCCACTATCTCGCACAAGACATCGTCGACCCGCTCCTCCGGCGGGGCCGGGACAACCGAGTACAGCTCCCAGGTCAGTGCTAGCTGTGGAACCTGACCCTCATCGGGCAACGTGACCCACCTAGGGAAGTGCTGCTGGCAAAGCACACCAAGGACCTGGTTGGGCCTACGGGAACCATGGGGGCGTACCCAGCCCCTACAGTATGACAAGGCCAACTCATTAGATATTAATTTGAAGGAACATGAAGGCAAAAGGTTAAAAATAGTAAATGCACTTACTTCAACCCTTTAGGCGCAATCAACCACCTCTGGTCAGGGGTCGTCGGCACGGGCGGGAGCTTTGTAGCGCCACGCTTGTAGACCTTCTTTCCCTTCTCAACCAGCTCGTCGTCGATGTAGCTATGATCTGAAAAGGTGTCCTCACTACCATCCTTCGAGCCAGTAGCCTCCGGAGTCTCGTGGGCCGAAGACCCCGTGACCGGAGTCTTCTGGGATGAAGACCCCGTGATCGGAGTCTTCTGGGACCAACACCCCGTGATCGGAGTCTTCTAAGACAAAGACTCTGGGACCGGACTCACGTGGGGCGAAGGATCGGCGACCCGAGTCTGGTCGGGCGAAGGATCAGCGACCGAAGGCCCATGGACTGGAGTCCGAGACGGGTCCACGTCAAACGGAGCACTCCTGTGGTCAGGTGAATCAGCTGAGGGTGGCGGCGAGGAAGGCGTAACAGCCTTCCTACCTCTCCCACTGCCACGTCCACCTCTAGCAGGCTTCTTCGTCCTCCCCCGACCTCTCCCAGCCGAAGAAGAAGCGCCCGCCGTAGTTGTCTGCATACTGTCTAGCAGCGATCTCCGAAGGGGCTGGGCTGGAATAATGGAACCACCCCTCCCAGTAGCGCTCGCAGGAGGATCGGGGCGCTCTGCACCCTTGCCCACCATCCTATCAACACCTGCAATGACAAAAAGTAAACGAAATTAGTACAACATAAAAAAATTGGATACCTGACATGAACATAATAATATGTATATAATTTAAGTGTATCATAATAAAAATACACCCGATCAACACAAATATATATGGGGTCGGGGTGTGGTTTCAGGGTGTCGGGTCGGGGTGTCAGGGTCGGGGTGTGGTGTCAGGGTGTCGGGGGTCGGGGTAAGGGTGGGTGTGGTGTCAGGGTGTCGGTGGTCGGCGTCGCGGTCGGGGTGTCGGTGGTCGGGGTCGGGGTCGGGGTGTGGTGTCAGGGTGTCGGGGTGTCGGGGTCGGGGTGTCGTGCCGGGGTGTCGTGTCGCGGTCAGGGTCGAGGTCGGGGTGTGGTGTCAGGGTGTCGGTTGGTCGGGGGTCGGGGTGTGGTATCAGGGTGTCGGGGGTCGGGGGTCGGGGTTGGGGTGTCGTGCTGAGGTGTCGGGGTGTCAGTGTCGCGGGTCGGGGTCTCTTTTTTCCTTTTCTTCTTCTCTTCTTCTTCTTCTTCTTCTTCTTCTTCTTCTTCTTTTTCTTCTTCTCCTCCTCCTCTCCTCTTTCTTCTCCTCCTCATCTTCTCTTTCTTCTTCTTCTTCTTCTTCTTCTTCTTCTTCTTCTTCTTCTTCTTCTTCTTATTTTTCTTCTTCTTTCATCTCCTCCTCTTCTTGTTCTTCTTCTCCTTTTTCCTCTTCTTAAACCTAGCACTAATTAACCTAAAACAAAACAGGAAAAATACACCTAAACCTAGCTATTCTTCTTCTCCTCCTCTTCTTCTAATTATTCTTAGTTTTTTTCATGACTAAACATAAACCTAAAACTAAACTAAACCTATGACCAAACTAAAAGTAATCTAAACTAAACTAAATTCACAACAAAACTAACAGTAATCTAAACTAAACTAAATCTAAAACAAAACTAAAAGTAATCTAAAGTAAAAAAAAGGAGAAGAGGGGTGCGGCCGGGGCTCACCTGTGGCAAACCCAGGGGCACCGGGCGGCTGGGTTGCTCGGCCCCAGAGGGGCACTAGATGGGCGGAGGGGGCACCGGGCGGTTGTGGCGACGGGGCCGCAAGGCTTCGGGGTGGCGCTGGCTGAGCGGAGGGGGCGTCGGGCGATGCTGGCGACGAGGCCGGGGGGCTCCGGGGTGGCGGGGTGGTGCTACGGCGGGGTGGGGCGGCGGCAGCGTGGGGGGCGGCAGCGGGGCGGCGCTGGCCGGGCGGTGGTGGCGACGGGGCTGCAGGGCTCCGAGGCGGCGGGTTGGTGCTGCGGCGGTACGGCGGCGGCGGTGTTCGACGGTGGCGTTGGGGGCGCGGGCGCGGTTGAGTTGGGAGAGACAAAGAGCGAGCATAGGAGGGGGGAGACAGCCGTTAGCTGGGCCATTTCTTTGTCGTCAGCCAGTGAACGACAAAGGTCCATAAGGCAGACGGCAAAAACCAGATAGACGGCAAAGGTCCATAAGGCAGACGGCAAAGACCAGGCTCATGGCAAATAGACTTTTTGCCATCTGCCCATTCTTTGTCGTCCGCTATGTGGAAGCGTATGACAAAGAGGCTCTATGCCGTCCGCTGGCGGACGACAAAGAGTTGGCACACGGCAAATTACCAGATTTTAGTAGTGTCATAAGAAACAAGCTGCCTTGCAGGAAATATTTAACTTTGTTCAAATTAATGAAGAGAGTCTCCCACAAGCTTGGGGGGGGGGGGGCTTTGCCAATTACTTAATGTTTTGCCTGATCATCCTCTTAAGAAAAATGAAATACTTGATATCTCTTATAATGGACTAAACAATGTTTCTAGGGATTTCCTAGATTGTTGTGCCGATTGTGTTTTCAAGGAACAAACTGTTGGTGAAGCTGAAGAATTATTGAATAACATATTGAAAAATTATGATGATTGGACTCTCCCTGAACCACCGGTTAAACCCACTCCGAAGAAGAGGGGTATATTATATCTCTGTCCTGAAGCTTCGCAAGAGGTATAGAAATCTATGAAGTAAAATGTATTAAAGCCGAGGATGTTAAAAATTGACCTCCTATTGAAGAAATACATGGGCTTAATACACCACCACCTCCTAAGGTGGTAGAGGTAAATTCTCTTATGATATTCAATGATAATGACAATCCTCACAATATGCCCTAGCCAATTCCTTTATGAGTTTGAAAACTATACTAGAAAACAAGATCACTTCAATGCAAATGTCATGAAACAATTGAAATACAATTCTGATAAGATTGCTCACTTGAGTGACTTGTTATTTAGAATCTCAAATGATGTTAGAGGTGTTGGAAAGCATGCTTCTATGATACAAACCTAGTTAGAACAAGTTGCTAAATCTCAAAGAGAGTTGCTAGATGAAATAAGTAATAATATACATGACTTTGCTGTTACAGGTGCAACTAGAGGAGGTAAAATGACTCGGGAGTCACTTTATCCTGAGGGACACCCAAAAATAATTGAACAAGATTTACAAAGAGCTAACACTAGTGCACCTAGTTCTTCTACAAGGAAAAAGAAAAAGAAAAATGATAGGACTTTACATGCTTCCAGTGAACCTGAAGTAGAAAAACCTCCTGATAATGATAATGAAGTTAATATCTCTGATGCTGGAATTCAGTGTGGCAATGAACATTCACCTTCTGATAATGAAAAAGATAATGTTCATGTTTATTAAGACTCTCAAACTAATAATAATAAAGAACCAGACAATGGTGTTGAGATAGAACCACCAGTTGATCTTGATAACCCACAACCTAAGAATAAAAGATATGATAAAAATGACTTTCTGGCTAGAAAACACGGTAAATAAAGAGAACCATGGGTTCAAAAACCTATGCCTTTTCCACCTAAGTCAACTAAAAAT
This sequence comes from Triticum urartu, assembly GCF_003073215.2. Taxonomy (NCBI): domain Eukaryota; kingdom Viridiplantae; phylum Streptophyta; class Magnoliopsida; order Poales; family Poaceae; genus Triticum; species Triticum urartu. The sequence continues at coordinate 127,260,422 of NC_053024.1, read as the reverse complement.
AAAGATGATGAAGAATTTGAACACTTTGCTGAAATGATGAGGCCAGTGTTTTTGCATACTCGCTTGACTGATATCTTGAAAATGCCTCCTCATGCAAAGTATATGAAAGACATCATCACTAATAAAAGAAAAATACTGGAAGCTGAAATCTCCACTATCCTTGCTAATTATACTTTTAAATATGGAGTACCTAAAAAACTTGGAGATCCGGGAATACCAGCTATACCTTGCTCCATGAAAAAGAAATATGTGAACACTGCTTTGTGTGATTTAGGAGCCGGTGTTAGTGTTATGCCTTTCTCTTTATATAAAAGGCTTGATTTGAATAAACTCACACCTACTGAAATATCTTCGCAAATGGCTGATAAATTAACTGGCATACCTATCGGCATCTGTGAGGATGTGCCCGTTGTTGTTGCTAATGTTACTATTTTGACTGACTTTGTTATACTTGAGATGCCCGAGCCCGACAACATGTCGATTATCCTTGGTAGACCCTTCTTGAATACTGCAGGGGCTGTTATTGATTGCAACAAATGCAAGGTCACTTTTCATATCAATGGTAATGTGCATACGATGCATTTTCCAAATAAACAATTCCAAGTGAATGGTATTAATGTTATTGAAAAATCTCTGGCAATCACTATTGGAAGTTTTCAAATACCTCTACCTACTGTCAAAAAGAAATATGAAATGCTTATTGCTGGGGACATTCATATCCCCATTGAGGTAACTTAGTAATTTACGAAAGTTCTTCGGTTTCATGCTAACCAAAAGTGGTTATTAATAAGACCTGATCAACCTTATTAATGAATCATTTTTGAGCGGTATGAAGTTGATGAATTTAGTAAGCACTACCTTCTATCTCTACTTTTTGTTTTCTGTTTTTATTAGTTAAATAAAATAAAATGCCTTGTTTTGTCTTTTTTCTAAATTTCACGTGCAAAAAAATGACCCAAAAATAAAAGTTCTCAGTATGCCCTCAAAATTTAATATGATTTATTTCTGAATATTTCTGAATTTATGGTGCAAATATCATCAAAGGGAGGTGCACCGGGTAGGCACAACCCACCTGGGCACGCCAGGAACCCTAGGCGCGCCCTAGTGGGTTGTGGTCCCCACGTGGGCCCCCTCACTTACCTCTTTACACCACATCATCACTTACCTCCAGAATAAATTCCCCATTGCTCTCTCCCGTGTTCTTGCTCTCAAGCTCGTGGATTTCGATCTCTTTGCTCGAAGCTCCGTTTCCAAAACTGTTTCAGGGGATTGTTGCTTGGTATGTGAATCCACCGTTTGTCCAACTAGTTTTTGTTTTAGTGGTTTATATTTTGAATAATTTGCTACTCTTGGTGCTGATGTAGATGAGCTTGCATGTTGAATTCATAGAGTTCTCAATAGTTTGAATGCTTGATAAGGTCTCTATGTATCCCTATGAGTAGTTTCTATCAATTTTGCGAAGTTTTGTTGAGAAAAATTTATGGGCTAATAAATTTCAGAATTTTGTTCATAGGAAAACCATGAATGTCTTTAGGAAGTTTGGTTCCAAGAATAACTCCAAGGGTGTTACTGGGGAGTCATCTGACAGTGATCTCCATCCTCGGAGGTTGATGGAAGTACGGCCATGCGAATGGCCGCACAGCCCGTTCATGGAATAGGCTAGGATCCTTCAGGAGTTCACACAATATGCTGTTAATGCTAGCCTCACCGACTTCATCGCAGCTGAATGCGAACCGTATCATCTCCTCAGAAACTCCTTTGTTCAAAGCTTTACTTTCCTTCATAGGAATAATCCTCCTGAAGTACGGTTTGTTTTATATGCTGACACCCATCAGATACCACTTACTAAAGTTTGTAACATATGCATGATCCCTTCTGATGCGAGTTTATTTGAGCATCGGACGATAGAGTTTGAGGCCTTTTATCGTACCTTGAGGATGGGAGATGAGAGAGGGTTGTCAACTATCACTGCCGCTAGCTTGCATTTTCCTACTATTCATTACTTTGATCTTTTCATTGCCAAATGCTTGCTTGCTAGAGAGAAGGTGGGTGCCGCTTAGCTCAACAGACCTTGCTGTTTTGCGTCGTGCATTAGAGGGCGACAACACTTATAGCTTGGGAGGTATTGTGGCACATTGCCTAGACATTAATAGGTCCAAGTGTAAAATACATGGTGGGAATTTCTCTACTCGTTTGGCGGCTCACTTCGAGGTTGAGATACACCTTCATGATTACCCTCTCATGAAGGTTTACCTAGACCGGGCAGCCATGGAACACCACCATTTTATTGCATGAGATTACCCTCACATCCCTATTCCTTATAGCTTGGTTTTTAGCATTGAAACTCATGATATTATTCCATTGCATGCTCCTGCTTTGTTTGATCATGTTGTCAGGGGCGGATACAAGATTATGCCTACGGACATCATCACCTACTGGAACGATCAGCATACTGTAGAGGAGGAAGAAGAGCCTCAGCAGTGGGATCAGTGGTTGCCCGCTCCTCAGTACCCCAACTACTATCCAGGCTTCTGATCCATTACCAAGCTAGGCCAAAAGCCTATGCTTGGGGGAGTACGTGTTTCCCACAAACATTACATTCATGTTCACTTATTTAATCTGTCGGTGTTCACACTTTTTCAATGTATCAGCCATGGTTAATTTTATTTTCTTGCTTTCTTCTTGTGTGTTTGGAAAACTTTAGAAAAAACCAAAAAAATTAGTTGTACTTAGCTTACTTTCTATGCATGCTTAGTTGTAGTACTAAAAAGAAAACCCAAAAAGATTTCCTTGTTCTTCTTTTGCTTGTTGGGAGCTTTCCCGTGTAAATAGTTTTTCTCGTTTTTACTTTTCCCTTTTATTCTCTTGTTCAAGAAAACCAAAAACTCCAAAAATATTTCAGTGTGTTTCTCTGAATTTCTTTTCTTCCTATTCGAGTCACCCCGAAGAGAAGACCACGATGAAAATGTTGAGTGGCTCTCATATGAATAAGTGTTGATCTAATAAAGAGCACATTTTACCTTGTCTTCTCCTATTGAATAAAATGTTTTGCCGATTCCAGCTTAGTCCACGACACTCTTGCACTATTATTATTTTCACATCATTCGGTCATGCAAGTGAAAGGCAATAATGACGATATTCGATGAACTGGTCGTGGCAGAGAGAAACTGGTATGCACTCGACTTGTTCTGTTTGTGTAAGTATGTTTAACCTAGTATCCATGATTCAGCCCATTATGATTAAACATGTTTGCAATGACAATTAGAGATTGTAGTTTCTGATGCCATGCATAAGTAGCTAGGAGTAGATAATGATTTATCTTAGATATCAACATTGCGTTAAAATGATTGTGATGTAGTATGATGATATTGTATCCTCCTCTAAATGTTCGAGTGGCTTGACTTGCCACATGTTCATGCATGTAGTTGAATCAAAACCAACATTGCCTCTATGACATTTATGTTCATGGTGTTCATATCCTACTCATGCTAGTGTCCAATGTTACTTATGCATAATGCATGTTCATGACCGTTGTTGCTCTCTAACTGGCCGCTTCTCAATCTAATTACTAGCCTTTGCCTGTACTAAGTGGGAATTCTTCTTGTACATCAAAAACCTTGAACCAAAAATTATTCCAGATGAGTCCATCATACCAACATATATGCGGTATTACCCTGCCGTCCTAAATAAATTTGCATGTGCCACCTCGAAAAACTTCTAAAAATATATCCTTTGTGTGTGCCTGGATCGTTCATGGAACGACAGGAGGTGGTCGGTATCTTCCATGCTAAGCGGGTTATTCTCAGGTCGAATGTTTATTCACTTGCCATCGCACGAGAAAAGGGCGGTAAAAGGGACTCCCAGTCCCGAACTAAAAAATGCAAATAATTAAACAAAACTCCTCAGGATTTTTGTTGGTTTGGACGACACCCATTGTTTCGGACAAGCCGTGGAGTGTGATTGCTGGTGGAGGGGGAGTAAACCATTACTTTTATCGTTTGGGAACCGCCACTAGTGTGCTTAGCATGGAAGATATTTATAACTGATGGTCGTGAAGTAAAGGAGAAGGGTCCATGTCTCAAAATATCATTTACCTCTGTTTTAAAAACTTTAGCTCTAGCGCCTCTACAAATCACTCCTTCCATCTGCGAAGGGACTAAGTTTTATGTTGTGTCATCACCTTCCACAACAAGCGCTAGAACCCGGGAGCACTGCTGTCATGATTTATGCATTGTGTGTAGCTAATGTTGGGTGCATCATGACTGGATCTTTTCTACCATGAATTAAAATGTTTTTTCGCTGCTTGGACTTTGGAGGTGCTCTGAATTTATGTTTTGCAGTCTCAGAAAGGGCTAGCGAGATACCACTATTGTCATATTATATGACGGTTGTTTGGACAACATGTTGTTGTCTAGGATATCTTATTATTGCTCGCTAGCTGATTATGTCATTGATATGAGTTAATATAATATTTAAGAGTTATTGTCAGCATGGTTAGTTATAATGTTGGCTGAAAACTTGGGTGTTGTTTAAGCTTATTTATGCAAACAAGAGCAAAAGAGTTCGTAAAAGTTTTTCTTTTTCACTTTCAGTTTATCAACTGAATTGCTTGAGGACATGCAAAGGATTAAGCTTGGGGGAGTTGATATGTTTCCTACATATCTACTTTTCCTAACAATTTTCCTCTTGTTTTGGACTCTAACTTGCAAGATTTGAATGAAACTAACCCCGGACTGACGCTGTTTTAAGCAGAACTACCATGGTGTTGTTTTTGTGCAGAAATAAAAGTTCTTGGAATGTAACAAAACTTTGCGAGGAATTTTTATACAATAAACAAGAATTTATGGAGCCAATGCCAATCGGAGAGGGAAAACTTTTTTTTGCCACTGTAGCTTTTGCCCACTTTGCTTATGCCACTCTAGAATTTAACATTTCACTTTTGCCACTCTTAGCTTTTGACAATATATCAATTTTGCCATTTAGTGGCAAAAGCAAAATTTTCAGAGTGGCAATTATGATACATTGCAAAACCTAAGAGTGGCAAAAGTGAAATGAAAAATTATCGTTTTGGCTAAGTGAAATGGCAAAAGTGAGATGTCAAATTCTAGAGTGGCATAAGTAAAGTGGGAAAAAACTAGAGTGGCAAAAACAAAGTTTTCCCTACCGGAGAGGGGCACCTGGGTGGGCACAACCCACTAGGGCGCGCCCCCCTCTCCTGGCGTGCCTAGGTGGGATTTCCCCACCTAGTGGCCTCGTAGAATTATTGTGATCCACGAGACGGAGCCGCCATCACCTCCTGTTCTTCATTGGGAGGTCAGATCTGGAGTCCGTTTGGGGCTCCGGAGAGGGGGATCTTTGTTCTTCGTCATCACCAACCCTTCTCCATTGCCAATTCCATGATGCTCCCCACCGGGAGGGAGTAATTCCTTCGTAGGATCGCTGGTCGGTGAGGAGTTGGATGAGATTCATCATGTAATCGAGTTAGTTTTGTTAGAGCTTGATCCCTAGTATACACTATGTCCTAAGATTGATGTTACTATGACTTTTTCATGCTTAATGCTTGTCACTTTTGGCCCAGCATCCATGATACGTCTCTATCGTATCTACTTTTCCAAACACTTTTGCCCTTGTTTTGGACACTAACTTGCATGATTTGAATGGAACTAACCCAGACTAAAGCTGTTTTCAGCAGAATTGCCATGGTGTTATTTTTGTGCAGAAATAAAAGTTCTCGGAATGACCTGAAAATCAACGGAGAATTATTTTGGAATATATTAAAAATACTGGAAGAAGAATCCAAGTCAGGGGGGCCTCCACCTGTCCATGAGGGTGGGGGCGCGCCTGCCCCCCTAGGCGCCCCCTGCCTTGTGGGGCCCCTGATGCTCCACCAACCTCAACTCCAACTCTATATATTCGTGTTCGGAGAGAAAAAAAATCAGAGAGAAGGATTCATCACGTTTTACGATACGGAGCCACCGCCAAGCCCTAAACTCTCTCGGGAGGGCTGATCTGGAGTCCGTTTGGGGCTCCGGAGAGGGGAATCTGTCGCCATCATCATCATCAACCTTCCTCCATCACCAATTTCATGATGCTCACTGCCGTGCGTGAGTAATTCCATTGTAGGCTTGCTGGACGGTGATGGGTAGGATGAGATTTATCATGTAATCGAGTTAGTTTTGTTAGGGTTTGATCCCTAGTATCCACTATGTTCTGAGATTGATGTTGCTATGACTTTGCTATGCTTAATGCTTGTCACTAGGGCCCGAGTGCCAGGATTTCAGATCTGAACCTATTATGTTTTCACCAAAATATGAGAGTTCTTGATCCTATCTTGCAAGTCTATAGTCACCTATTATGTGTTATGATCCGTTAACCCCGAAGTGACAATAATCGGGATACTTACCGGTGATGACCGTAGTTTGAGGAGTTCATGTATTCACTATGTGTTAATGCTTTGGTCTGGTACTCTATTAAAAGGAGGCCTTAATATCCCTTAGTTTCCACTAGGACCCCGCTGCCACGGGAGGGTAGGACAAAAGATGTCATGCAAGTTCTTTTCCATAAGCACATATGACTATATTCGGAATACATGCCTACATTACATTGACGAACTGGAGCTAGTTCTGTGTCACCCTATGTTATAACTATTGCATGAATAATCGCATCCGGCATAATTCTCCATCATTGATCCAATGCCTACGAGCTTTCCATATATTGTTCTTCGCTTATTTACTTTTCCGTTGCTATTGTTACAATCACTACAAAACACCAAAAATATTACTTTTGCTACCGTTACCACTACTATCATATTACTTTGCTACTAAATACTTTGCTGCAGATATTATGTTATCTAGGTGTGGTTGAATTGACAACTCAGCTGCTAATACTTGAGAATATTCTTTGGCTCCTAAGGGAGTCCTGGATTAGGAGGTGTTCGGATAGCCGGACTATACCTTCAGCCAGACTCCTGGACTATGAAGATACAAGATTGAAGACTTCGTCCCGTGTCCGGAAGGGACTTTCCTTGGCGTGGAAGGCAAGCTTGACTGTAGCGACCAGACCTCAAACGGTCTGATCTCTGTGCTCCGGTGTCATCCCTGGATCAGTAATGCTGACACCACACAATACTCGGAGGATTTATGGCAGAGTAGCAATCACACACTCATTACATTGAGTGTCTCAAAAGAGAAGTTATTACAATAAATATGGCTTAAGGCCATCTAATAATGATAATAGCGGAAGGCTTGGAAGATAAGTGAGTCCATCAACTCCAACGGCATCACTGAGTATAGAACCATGACCTAAAACTCCTTAATCGTCGTCTGAAAAGTCTGCAATATTAACTTTGCAGCCCGAAAACGGGTCAGCACATGGAATATGCTGGCAAGGTACACATAGAGAGTAATGGAATGAAACCGCTATACTATATGCATATTTGGCTGGTGAAAAGCTCTATGGTTACAGTTTTGCGTAAAGCCAATTTTTCCCTACTTCAAAGGAATAAATTTATTTAACTATCATGGTGGTTGTTAAACATTGAGAATGGTTGACAGCATTCTCAATCCAAATTAAGCATCATCATTAAACATAACCCAACAAAATTAATTTAGAGTAACATGTTGAGATTCACATGATAATCCAAGTACTAGATACTCAAGATGTCCATAACCGGGGACACGGCTAACCATGATTAGTTTGTTACACTTTGCAGAGGTTTGCGCACTTTTCCCCACAAGACTCGATCGCCTCCGTTTGGTTTCTCGCACTACAAGGTGTTTGAGAAGACGGATGACCGAGACATTGTCTTTCAGAAGCGCTAGTACCTTACGATCGGGTAGACCGTACAACCTACATCTCCTACATCTGCTAGTCTACAAATATAAGAGTTCGCACGACTTAGTCAACTATGCTAGAGCCCATAATAGCTTGTGGCTGCACACGGAAGTTTCTAGTATGAATAGTCTCATGATCCCTTTGAGCCTGGGTGGCGGTCCAAAAGAAAACAGGCAAGTCCTGGTATACCCAGGTGCCTCAATCCATCCAGATGTGTGTTTAAGTTGCCACCTTAGATAAACCATTAATTAACAATCTCACATCTATCATGGATATCACTCACCCAATCCACGTCTACTAGCATAGCTTGGCATAATAAGCAAACGTAGAAGTAACTCCCAAAGGTTTGATAATAACAGGTAATAGGTACTACCTCATCTACTTCCCATCCCACAATTTAATTAGATCCTAATCATGCAATGTGTGAGGTTTGATCTAATGCAATAAAACTGGGTAGTAGAAAAGGTATGATCAAAGTGTTACTTTCCTTGCTGATGATCCGGGAAACCTAACGATTCGAAGTAGCAAGCGGCGCACTCTGGGTATTCTATCGTAGACAAACAAACAAGCATACAATAATTACTCATCTAATGCACAGGTAAAACTCAAATAAGAGATCTAACCAAAAGGTTCAACTTAAGAACTCCGGTTGGCAAAAAGAATCAAATCGAACGAAGCAACGAAAGTCAAATGGCGAAAGAAAACAACTTCGTTCTAGTAATCTGGATCTAAGGCAAATTTTACAGTAGCAAAATCTTGTTTAAGTTGGTTAAACGGATAGAGGGTTTCGAGACAAATCTCTAGGCGCTTGAATCGCCTGATTCCGATAAACGAACGAAAAGTTATACTAAAACGAAAATTGGATCAGGAATCGCGATCAGAAAAATCGCGGATTTAATCCGAGAAAAAGAAAAACGACTGACGCTCGCTAGAACAAACGAACGGATGAACGCTCGCTATTTAAATAAACCGGAAAACCGATCTATTTTAAAAAAACCGAATCTAAAAAAACCGACGAAAACCGATCTATTTTTTAAAAAAACATTGGCACGGAAGTCGAGGCGGCGGCGAATCTCGGCGGCGGCGGCGGCTTCCGGCGATGGCGGCGCGGCGGCGGCGGCGGCGGGACCGGGTGGCGGCTAGGGATGGGGCTGGGGTGGCTAGGGTTCCCCGGGGCTGGGCCTCGGCTTATAAAGGCCCCCTCGGGCCCGAGTCCTAGTCGGACACGGCCCGTAGGTCGTTTCGTTTTTTTTAATTATGCTGCTCGGAAGAAAAATAAAAAGAAATACTAAACGGACTCCAAAAATTCCGAAATAAATTTTCACGGGCTTCTAAAATCCAGCCGCACAAGGTGAACATTTATTTGGGACCTAAATGCAATTTTGAAAAACGCACATTTTTCCTAAATTCAAATAAAACACCGAAAAACTCCGAAATAAAATCTTATTTTATTTTATTATTAAATCCTCAATATTTCTTTATTTTGGGAAAGTCATTTTATTCCCTCTCTCATATTTTTGTCATAGAAATAATTGATGATAAAATATATAAAATCAAATGATCCTATTCTCAAAATTCGAGAGAACTCAAATATGAAAATAGCGAAATCCCCAACTCTCTCGGTGGGTCATTGAGCTGCATAGAATTTCTAGGATCCACCAAAATGCAAAATAAAATATGGTATGCATTGATGATCTAATGTATAACATTCCAAATTGAAAATTTGGGATGTTACAAACCTACCACCCTTAAGATGAATCTCGCCCTCGAGATTCAGGTTGGCTACAAAATAGGTGAGGGTGGTCTTTGAGCAAGTGTTCCTCTCATTCCCAGGTGGCTTCATCCTCTGTGTGGTGGCTCCATTGAACTTTGCAAAACTTGATAACCTTGATGCGGGTGACTCGGCTGGCAAACTCGAGAATCTTAACTGGTTTCTCCTCGTAGGTCAAATCGTTATCCAACTGAATAGTTTCTAAGGGCACTCTGTCTCTCAACGGTATGTCAGCCATCTCCGGGTGACATTTCTTTAACTGAGAAACGTGGAACACATCATGAACTCCTGACAATCCTTCAGGCAATTCCAACTTGTAGGCCACTTCTCCCATACGCTCCAAAACTCGATATGGTCCTACAAATCGTGGCGCTAACTTCCCTTTAACTCCAAAACGCTTTGTTCCCCGAAGTGGAGATACTCAAAGATAAGCTCTATCTCCGACTTCGTAAACTGTCTCCTTGCGTTTATAATCTGCATAACTCTTCTGCCTGGACTGGGCTACTTTGAGCCTATCGCGAATCAACTTCACCTTCTGTTCAGACTCTTTAATCAAGTCAGGACCAAACAACTGGCGGTCTCCAACTTCGTCCCATGACAATGGTGTCCTGCACCTCCTTCCGTACAAGGCTTCGAAAGGGGCCATCTTTAAACTGGTTTGATAATTGTTGTTGTAAGAGAACTCTGCGTATGGCAAATTATCGTCCCAACTAGATCCATAATCTAGCGCACAAGCTCTCAGCATATCCTCCAAAATCTGATTGACTCTCTCGATCTATCCATCTGTGTGTGGATGAAAAGCTGTACTGAATTCTAGCCTGGTTGCCAAAGTTTCGTGCAACTGTTTCCAGAACTTTGAGGTAAACTGGGTTCCTCTATCTAATACGATACTCCTTGGAACTCCATGCAAACATACGATCCTGGTCATGTATATCTTTGCCAACTTCGCACTGGTGTAAGTGGTCTTTACTAGGATGAAATGAGCTACTTTCGTCAATTAATCGACTACAATCCAAATCGAGTCATAGCTTGAACGAGTCCTGGGCAATCCTGTGATAAAATCCATGCTAGCTTATCCCACTTCCATTCAGGTATCGGTAATGGTTGTAACAATCCTGCTGGCTTCTGATGCTCTGCCTTTACTCTCTGACATACATAACAAACTGCTGCATACCCCACAATATCCTTCTTCATTCCGGTCCACCAGAAAATATCCTTCAAATCCAAATACATCTTTGTAGTTCCTGGGTGAATTGAATACGGTGAATCGTGTGCCTCTTGCAAAATCAACTTCCTGATCTCCGGGTCATTGGGCACGTAAACGCGGTCTTCAAACCATAGGGTGTCGTGCTCATCCTCACGAAATCCTTTAGCTTTTCCTTTGCTCAGTTTCTCCTTTATAGTGGCAATATCTTTGTCAGCTTTCTGAGCTTCCCTGATTTTATCCATCAAAGTTGACTGAATATCCAATGCTGCTACATAGCCTCTCGGAACTATTTCCAAACACAGTTCACGAAGATTTTCGGCTAACTCCCTTGGTATTTCTCCCGTCATTTACGTATTGACATGGCTCTTACGGCTTAATGCGTCCGCTACTACATTAGCCTTTCCAGGATGATAATGCAATTTCATATCATAATCCTTGATAAGCTCCAACCATCTCCTTTGTCTGAGATTTAACACCTTCTGTGTGAAAATGTACTTCAAACTCTTATGATCCGTGTACACCTCACAATGATTTCCAATGAGGAAATGTCTCCATGTTTTCAATGCATGCACTATGGCTGCTAACTCCAAATCATGTGTGGCATAATTCAACTCATGGGGCTTCAGTTGTCTTGAGGCATATGAAACAACTCTCCCTTCCTGCATAAGCACTGCTCCAAGTCCTCGACGTGAAGCATCGCAATACACCTCATAATCTTTGGTCTGGTCTGGCAAAATCAATACTGGTGAGGTAACCAAACGTTTCTTCAACTCTTGGAAACTAGCCTCACATTCCTCTGTCCATATGAACTTGGTATCTTTCTTCAGCAACTCCATCATAGGCTTCGCAATCTTTGAGAAATTCTCAATAAATCTCCGGTAGTATCCTGCGAGTCCAAGAAAACTCCGGATCTCTCCAATTGTGGTTGGGGCTTCCCACTTGGTCACGGTATCAACTTTAGTGGGATCAACTGCTATTCCTTCTCCGGATATAACGTGTCCAAGGAATCCTACTTCCTTCAACCAAAACTCACATTTGGTGAACTTGTCATATAACTGATGTTCTCTGAGCTTTCCAAGTACCAAACGCAAATGCTCCTTATGCTCCTCTTCATTCTTTGAGTAAACCAGGATATCATCAATAAACACTATGAAGAACTTATCCAAGAACTCCATAAACACTTTGTTCATCATGTTCATAAAATAGGCAGGTGCATTAGTCAGACCAAATGACATAACGGTATAGTCATACAGCCCATACCTGGTGGTAAAAGCTGTCTTCGGAATATCCTGTTCTCGAATCTTCAACTGGTGGTATCCTGATCGCAGATCGATCTTGGAAAATACCTTAGCTCCTTGCAATCGATCAAACAGATCATTGATCATTGGTAGTGGGTACTTGTTCTTGATCGTTACTTCATTCAATCCTCGATAATCAACAACCATCCTTAATGATCCATCCTTCTTGGCTGGGGTTGATGGGTTGGTGCGGTTCTGGCCGTTGCTTCCTCCATTGCCATTACCATTCTTCGTGCCATTGTGATTGTGCGAGCTACCTCCTCCATGGGTATGCTGAAAATGTCCTCCCGGTCTAGGGGTAAAATGTGGCTTCTGCTGAGCTCCTGAAGTGTACTTTCCTTGTCCATACTTCCTCTTGCTATTCTCAATTTGCTGCTGCTTGCCTTCAATCATAAGAGCATGATCTACCAACTCCTGGTAGTTGTTGAAGGTGGCTACCATCAACTGCATGCTCAACTCATCATTCAGTCCTTCCAGAAATTTCTCCTGCTTAGCTGCATCCTTAGCAACGTCATCTGGGGCATAACGTGCTAGCTTACTAAATTCCTCCACATACTGGCCAACTGTCCGTCCTCCTTGGCGCAAGTTGCGAAAGTCACGCTTCTTCATGGCCATAGCTCCTGCTGAAACATGTGCAGTTCGAAAAGCCTGCTGAAACTGGTCCCATGTGACAGTGTCGACTGGGAAAGTGGCGGTGAAATTCTCCCACCATGATGCTACGGGTCCTTCTAGCTGATGTGCGGCAAACTTCACCTTCTCCGCATCTGTGCATCCTGCTGTGGTCAACTCCCTAGCTGTCTTGTGGAGCCAATCATCTGCTACTATCGGCTCGGTGCTACTAGAAAACACCGGCGGATTCAACCTAAGAAAACGGGCTAAGTGGTCAACAGGTGGTGGTGGTGGTGGTGGGTTGTTGTTGTTGTTCCCCTGATTCTTATTCTGGACTAGCAACTGCATCAATGTGTTCTGCTGCTGGATCAACTGGGTGAGCTCCGGTGGAAAGGTAAATCCGGGGTCACGTCTCGGAGGCATCTGAGGGTTTAGAAAAGATGAGATATAAGAATAGAGGGGGTCTAAAGAGAAAACACTACCCATATGCACATGAGGCAAAAGCAAAAAATTCACTTCAATCAATCAAACAAGGGCATACAATCGATCTATCTATCACAAAAGTGCTTGGACTACTATATTTACATGGTGGACTACTACTACTACTGATGAGGTGGTCTACTAGAAATATTCTTCGGTTGCAGACTCCATGATGTCTGCTCCAGCTTCATCAACATAGTCATCATCGCTACTATCTGGTTCCGAGTCGGTGCCGTCGATGATGATGTAGTCTTCCGGGCTAATCTCCTTGGGTTCTTCGTCTTCCTCTACTGGCGTAGGGCCTCCCATAAATATTCCAATCTTCTTGATCAAGTCGTCATTCTTCTCCACCAATACTTCAATTTCCTCTTCATAATCTTCACGTGTAGCCTTGAGTTCTTCCTCCAGTTCCTTGATTCTAGTCTTAGCCTTCTTCAGATCTATCATGTCGGCGCACATCTGGTTCTCTTGTCGTCGAATGTGCTGGTTTAACTCCTGGATAAAAGCTGTGATTGATCTATCCTTCCTGGTGCTGATCATCTCCCGGTGTACATCTCGGCGCCCACAAATCTGGTAGATAGTATCATTGAGATCCTTGCGGTAGACTTCTCGAATGCGTCCCATGGTGATGTGAGCTGCCATGCTCTTTGCTAGACTCCAAGTTGGTGCATCAAAAGAAAACTCTATGGGCTCAGTGACTGGCATGAACGTCCTTCCTGGAACTTGTACTTGAATCATCCAGTGCTCTTCTTCAGGTAAAGTGGCATTGTAGGTTCCCTTGAAGCTTGGTACTCCTATGTTCAGGTATCTAGTGACTTCCTTCAAGTGACATCCAAAGGGTGTATCCTCATCCGGTTGTGTGAACTTGTTCCTTGCATCTGCCATCCTAAAGAGTAGAAAAGATGAGAGGTCAGAAGAGAAGAGAGTGAATAGTGATCTAGGTCTTTAGCTTAGTGGTCGTGTCCTACAGTCAGCGTGTGCTCTGATACCATCTCTGTAGCGACCAGACCTCAAACGGTCTGATCTCTGTGCTCCGGTGTCATCCCTGGATCAGTAATGCTGACACCACACAGTACTCGGAGGATTTATAGCAGAGTAGCAATCACACACTTATTACATCGAGTGTCTCAAAAGAGAACTTATTACAATAAATATGGCTTAAGGCCATCTAATAACGATAACAGCGGAAGGCTTGGAAGATAAGTGAGTCCATCAACTCCAACGGCATCACTGAGTATAGAACCATGACCTAAAACTTCTTAATCATCGTCTGAAAAGTCTGCAACATTAACGTTGCAGCCCGAAAACGGGTCAGCACATGGAATATGCTGGCAAGGTACGCATAGAGAGTAATGGAATGAAATAGCTATACTATGTGCATATTTGGCTGGTGGAAAGCTCTATGGTTACAGTTTTGCGTAAAGCCAATTTTTCCCTACTTCAAAGGAATAAATTTATTTAACTATCATGGTGGTTGTTAAACATTGAGAATGGTTGACAGCATTCTCAATCCCTATTAAGCATCATCATTAAACATAACCCAACAAAATTAATTTAGAGTAACATGTTGATATTCACATGATAATCCAAGTACTAGATACTCAAGACGTCCATAACCAGGGACACGGCTAACCATGATTAGTTTGTTACACTCTGCAGAGGTTTGCGCACTTTTCCCCACAAGACTCGATTGCCTCCGTTTGGTTTCTCGCACTACAAGGTGTTTGAGAAGATGGATGACCGAGACATAGTCTTTCAGAAGCGCTAGCACCTTACGATCGGGTAGACCGTTCCACCTACATCCCCTACATCTGCTAGTCTACCACTGTAAGAGTTCGCAGGACTTAGTCAACTATGCTAGAGCTCATAATAGCTTGTGGCTGCACACGGAAGTTTCTAGTATGAATAGTCTCATGATCCCTTTGAGCCTGGGTGGCGGTCCAAAAGAAAATAGGCAAGTCCTGGAATACCCAGGTGCCTCAATCCACCCAGATGTGTGTTTAAGTTGCCACCTTAGATAAACCATTAATTAACAATCTCACATCTGTCATGGATATCACTCACCCAATCCACGTCTACTAGCATAGCTTGGCATAATAAGAAAACGTAGACGTAACTCCCAAAGGTTTGATAATAACAGGTATAGGTACTACCTCATCTACTTCCCATCCCACAATTTAATTAGATCCTAATCATGCAATGTGTGAGGTTTGATCTAATGCAATAAAACTGGGTAGTAGAAAAGGTATGATCAAAGTGTTACTTGCCTTGCTGATGATCCGGGAAACTAACGATTCGAAGTAACAAGCGGCGCACTCCGGGTATTCTATCACAGACAAACAAACAAGCATACAATAAGTACTCATCTAATGCACAGGTAAAACTCAAATAAGAGATCTAACCAGAAGGTTCAACTTAAGAACTCAGGTTGGCAAGAAGAATCAAATAGAACGAAGCAACGAAAGTCAATCGACGAAAGAAAACAACTTCGTTCTAGTAATCTGGATCTAAGGCAAATTTTACAGTAGCAAAATCTTATTTAAGTTGGTTAAACGGATAGAGGGTTTCGAGACGAAACTCTAGGCGCTCGAATCGCCTGATTCCGATAAACGAGCGAAAAGTTATACTAAAACGAAAATCGGATCAGGAATCGCGATCAGAAAAATCACGGATTTAATCCGAGAAAAAGAAAAACGACGAACGCTCGCTAGAACGAACGAACGGACGAATGCTCGCTATTTAAATAAACCGGAAAAACCGATTTATTAAAAAAATCGAATCTAAATAAACCCGACGAAAACCGATCTATTTGTAGAAAAAAAAACGTTGGCACAGAAGTCTAGGCGGCAGCGAACCTCGGCGGCGGCGGCGTTCGGCAACGGCGGCGCGGGGCGGCGCGGTGGCGGGCGGCGGCGGCGGCAGCGGTGGGATCGGGTGGCGGCTAGGGTTGGGGCTGGAGCGGCTAGGGTTCCCCGGGGCTGGGCCTCGGCTTATAAAGGCCCCCTCGGGCCGGAGTCCAAGTCGGACACGGCCTGTAGGTCGGTTCGTTTTTTTTTAATTATTCCGCTCGGAAGAAAATTAAAAAGAAATACTAAATGGACTCCAAAAATTCCGAAATAAATTTTCACGGGCTTCTAAAATCACGCCGCACAAGGTGAACATTTATTTGGGACCTAAATGCAATTTTGAAAAACACACATTTTTCCTAAATTCAAATAAAACACCGAAAAACTCCGAAATAAAATCTTATTTGATTTTATTATTAAATCCTCAATATTTCTTTATTTTGGGAAAGCCATTTTATTCCCTCTCTCATATTTTTGTAATAGAAATAATTAATGATAAAATATATAAAATCAAATGATCTTCTTCTCAAAATTTGAGAGAACTCAAATATGAAAATAGCGAAATCCCGAACTCTCTGCGTGGGTCATTGAGTTGCGTAGAATTTCTAGGATCCACCAAAATGCAAAATAAAATATGGTATGCATTGATGATCTAATGTATAACATTCCAAATTGAAAATTTGGGATGTTACATTGGCGATACGAATATGTAGATCTCCTACCATTGTACCCGACTTTGTAACCCTAACCCTCTCTGGTGTCTATATAAACCGGAGGGTTTTAGTCCGTAGGACAACATACACAACAACAATCATAGCATAGGCTAGCTTCTAGGGTTTAGCCTCTCCGATCTCGTGGTAGATCTACTCTTGTATTACCCATATCATCAATATTAATCAAGCAGGACGTAGGGTTTTACCTCTATCGAGAGGGCCCGAACCTGGGTAAAACTTCGTGTCCCTTGCCTCCTGTTACCATCCGGCCTAGACGCACAGTTCGGGACCCCCTACCCGAGATCCGCCGGTTTTGACACCGACATTGGTGCTTTCACTGAGAGTTCCTCTGTGTCGTCGCCGCCAGGCTCGATGGCTCCTACGATCATCAATAGTGATGCAGTCCAGGGTGAGACCTTCCTCCCCGGACAGATCTTCGTCTTCGGCGGCTTCGCACTGCGGGCCAATTCACTTGGCTGTCTGGAGCAGATCGAAAGCTACGCCCCTGGCCGTCAGGTCAGATTTGGAAGTTTAAACTACACGGCTGACATCCGCGGGGACTTGATCTTCGACGGATTCGAGCCACTGCCGAGCACACCACACTGCCGCCGAACAGTGCCCTGGAGGCCACACCCGCATCAGCTTCGACCCTTAATTCGGAGCCAACTGCGCCGATCGAGGATGAGCGGTTGGATGCCACCTCGGGGGCTGCGGTCCCAACGGCGATGGAGCCGAACACCAGCCCCGCACTCTGTGAAACTCGTGACTCCAAGGAGCCGGACTCCTCTCCGGACTCCGAACCCTCCGCGCCCCTGCCGATCGAGTCTGATTGGGCGCCGATCATGGAGTTTACTACCGCGGACATCTTTCAGCACTCGCCTTTCGGCGATATTCTGAAGACACTGAAGTCTCTCTCTTTATCAGGAGAGCTCTGGCCGGACTACAATCAGCAAGGTTGGGGTACGAACGATGAAGAAATTCAAAGCCCACCCACCACCCACTTTGTAGCCACTGTCGACGACTTAACTGACATGCTCGACTTCGACTCCAAAGACATCGACGGTATGGATGCCGATGAAGGAGATGATGAAGAACCAGCGCCTACTAGGCCCTGGAAAGCCACCTCGTCATATGACACATACATGGTGGACACCCCAAAAGAAGGAGATGGCGATGGAACAGTAGAGGATGACCCCTCCAAGAAACAGCCTAAGCGGCGGCGTCAGCGGCGCCGCTCAAAATCCGGCCAAAACAAATACGGTGATTCCAGCACGGGAGATAATAACACACCGGAAAGTGCCAAAGAAAATCCCCTCCAGCAAGATTTAGCACAGGAGGATGGAGAAACCAGCCCTCATGAGAGAGCGGCAGACAGAGAGGTCGAGGACGATAATTATATGCCTCCCTCCGAAGACGAGGCAAGCCTCGATGACGACGAATTCGTCGTGCCAGAGGATCCCGTCGAGCAAGAGTGTTTTCAACGCAGGCTTATGGCCACGGTAAGAAGCCTCAAGAAAAAATAGCAACAGCTTAGAGCTGATCAAGATTTGCTAGTCGACAGATGGACTGAAGTCCTTGCGGCCGAAGAGCATAAACTCGAATGCCCCTCCAAGAGCTACCCAAAGCGCAGGTTGCTACCCCGATTAGAGGAGGAAGCACTTGATGCGGCCGACCGGCCAACCCATGGTCGTGACAGAGAGGCCTCTCAGCCCTCCACTCAAGCCGCACCCCGTACCAAGGCATTGGAATATGCGCCAGACTTATGAGATATGTTGGAGGACAAGGCAAGGCAAACAAGATCGATCTATAGATCGCGGGGGCGCCCCACGACGCGAGACGATAACCGTCACGCCGGCCACAAATTCGGCAGGGCCGAATACAGTAGACAAAGCTCATTGGAGCTACGTCATGATATAGCCCAGTACAGAGGCACTGCACACCCACTATGCTTCACACACGAAATAATGGATTATCGAATCCCGGAGGGTTTCAAACCCGTAAACATCGAATCATATGATGGCACAACAGATCCTGCGGTATGGATCGAGGATTATCTCCTTCATATCCACATGGCCCGCGGCGATGATTTCCACGCCATCAAATACCTCCCACTCAAGCTTAAAGGACCAGCCCGGCATTGGCTTAACAGCTTGCCAACAGGATCAATCAGTTGTTGGGAGGACCTGGAAGCCGCATTCCTCGACAATTTCCAGGGCACTTATGTGCGACCCCCAGACGCTGATGACCTAAGTCACGTAATTCAGCAGCCAGAGGAATCGGCCAGGCAATTCTGGACACGGTTCCTAACAAAGAAAAATCAAATAGTCGACTGTCCGGACGCTGAGGCCCTAGCAGCCTTCAAGCACAATATCCGTGACGAGTGGCTGGCCTGGCACCTTGGACAAGAAAAGCCGAAATCTATGGCAGCACTCACGACACTCATGACCCGCTTTTGCGCGGGAGAAGACAGCTGGCTTGCTCGTAGCAACAATATGACCAAGAACCCTGGTAATTCGGACACCAGGGACACTGGTGGAAGGTCACGTCGCAACAAGCAGAAGCGCCGCATTAACGGCGACAATGCTGAGGATACGGCAGTTAATGCCGGATTCAGAGGCTCTAAATCCGGTCAGCGGAAAAAGCCATTCAAAAGGAATCCTAGGGGCCTGTCCAGTTTGGACCGAATACTCGACCGCTTGTGCCAGATACATGGTACCCCCGAAAAGCCGACCAATCACACCAACAGGGATTGTTGGGTGTTCAAGCAGGCAGGCATGTTAAACGCCGAAAATGAAGACAAGGGGCTGCATAGCGATGACGACGAGGAGCCCCGGCTACCGAACTACAATGGACAGAAGGGTTTTCCCCCACAAGTGCGGACGGTGAACATGATATATGCAACCCACGTCCCCAAAAGGGAGCGGAAGCGTGCGTTAAGGGATGTATACGTGGTAGAGCCAGTCGCCCCAAAGTTCAACCCATGGTCCTCCTGCCCGATCACCTTTGATCGAAGGGAACATCCCACTAGCATTGGTTCTAGACCCAATTATTGACGGATTTCATCTCACTAGAGTCCTTATGGACGGCGGCAGCAGCCTGAACCTGCTTTACCAGGATACAGTGCGGAAAATGGGCATAGATCCCTTGAGGATTAAGCCCACCAAAACGACCTTTAAAGGCGTTATACCAGGTGTAGAGGCCAACTGTACAGGCTCAGTCACACTTGAAGTGGTGTTCGGATATCCAGATAATTTCTGAAGCGAGGAGTTAATCTTCGACATAGTCCCGCTCCGCAGTGGTTATCACGCACTGCTCGGGCAAACCGCATTCGCCAAGTTCAATGCGGTACCGCATTACGCATACCTTAAGCTCAAGATGCCAGGCCCTCGAGGAGTAATTACGGTTAATGGAAACACCGAACGCTCCCTCCGAATGGAGGAGCACACGGCGGCCCTTGCAGCGGAAGTACAAAGCAGGCTCTCCAGGCTGTTCTCCTGCCTAGCCACTAAAAGACCGGACACCGTCAAGCGCGCCCGGAGTAACCTACAACAAGACCTCCTGGCACGATCCGAGCAGGCGTAGCAATGCGGCCCCAACCCCAACCCTCGCAAAAAGGCGACGCCAGTACTTCGCATACATAACTACGCTCTAGAGATACCATGGGTACAGGGGGAGGGGCACCATCACGGCATGCCCGAAACACGGCTTAAAACGTACCAGGGGCTGCCGATTTTTTAATTTTCTCTTACTTTCAGGACTCCATCCTTCGGAAGGCCTGTTCGGCAGTTCAATTGCCGCACAAATGATGCAAGAACCAGGGAAGCAGACAAGCCACGCCGCATTACGGAACTCCCAGGTGGTCTCTATCACGAGCAATATACCTGTTCCGCATACTATTCCGCAGCTTGCCCCTGGAACGGACATGTTAACTAGTCCAACCTTTCACATATCGCATTATTTGTATCGTTCTGCTTTGATCGCAGCCCTTCTTAATAAACAATGCATAGCTTTCGTCTATTTTTGCATTACCTTTTTTCTTTATATATGTTCCTTAACGACATGTTGCACCCGTACACGTTGGTACAGCCAAAATACGCCAGGGGCTTTAGTACCTCTCAATATGGTGTGAGAAGTCCGAACACTTTAACAAGTGCGGCACCCCGAACTTATAGCATTATATGCATCGGCTCCGAATCATGTCTTGGGTCAATAGTTGGGTTTGCCCGGCTCCTATGTTTTGGTGCCTTACGTTCCGCTATATCGGCTAAGGTAGCACTAGGAGAACCACTGCGATTGTGCCCCAGTTGAGCTGGGTCGAGCACCTCAGTGGAGAAAGCTAAAAATGACTGTTGTGATGAAGCGAGAGCTGGTCGCTATTCGAGAGGTTTTTCGAGTCCCTAAAGACTTATGCCGCTTAGGGCAAGGAGCCGGCTCTGTCCGGCCAAGGCGTGGATAGCGCCCCGAACTCGGTCTTCCGAATACCAGGGGCTTCGCCGAAATTTAAAATTATAGAATTCTATGGCTAAGTGAGAGTGTTCACGCATTATAGTATGATTGCCTTGTTCGTTGGGCTGAGCGCCTCCCTCAAAGGACCCAAACATGGGAAAAAGAGTGCTCAGGTTTATCCCCGAACACCCCAGCACTAGCGGCACGGGGGCAGAAGCCGACGACTTGCCATCTCTCAGAATTAATAAACAGCCGCACAGAAGGTAATATTTTAAATTCAAACAGCATTGCTTAGCGCATATGAACAAGACAAAACGAGCAAGTTTCACTCAAAAATTACATCCCTAGAACATTCATCCGCCACAAGGCAGGCACCCTTCAGAACATCCTTATAATAATTCTCGGGCTTGCGATGCTCTTTCCCCGGCGGTGGCCCGTCCTTCACAAGCTTCTCAGCATCCAGCTTGCCCCAGTGCACCTTAGCACGGGCAAGGGCCCTACGGGCACCTTCAATGCAGACGGAGCGCTTGATGACTTCGAGCCTTGGACATACCTCCACCAGCCCAAAATAGCTCCCAGGCAGAGCCCCTCCAGGCCACAGCCGAACTATGAGGCCCTTCATGGCCTGTTCGGCGGCCTTGTGGAGCCCGACCAGTTGCTTCAGCTAGTCGCTCAGGGGCACGGGGTGTCCGGCCTCAGCATACTGAGACCAGAACACCTTCTCTGTCGAGCTGCCCTCCTCAGCTCGATAGAATGCGGCGGCATCAGACACACTCTGGGGAAGATCTGCGAACGCTCCTGGAGAGCTCCGGATTCGGGTAAGTAACAAGTAACTCACGTTTATGTGTTTGCTTTGCATAAAGAATGCCTTACCCGCTGCTATCTTCTTCACCTCATCCAACTCCTGGAGGGTCTTCTGGGATTCGACCTTGGTAGACTTGGCATTTTCAATAGCCACCGCGAGCTCGGACGCTCGCGTCTTTGAGTCAAGATCCAAGCTCTCATGTTTTTCCATGAGAGCCTGGAGCTCTTGCCGTACCTTTCCAACCTCGGCCTCATACTTCTCCCGCTCGATGCGCTCCGTGGCCGCCTTCTTCTCGGCCTCGACCAGCGCTTGCTTAAGGGTTGCCACCTCAGACGTGGCCCCTACAATAGCCATGATAATCCTGTCATCTTTTGTAATTGCACCTTTTTATATATATTTAAACAAGGTATTTCTTACCTTCATTGTCCTCGAGCTGCTTCTTGGCACGACCGAGCTCTTGCTTGGACCGCTCAAGGTTCTGCTTTAGCGTGTCCACTTCCGCAGTCAGTGCGGCGGACGCAAGCAAAGAAGCCTGCATACGCATATGGACTCATTTTTGTTAGACCCCTACGGATTTTATTTGATCCTCTATTCGGCTTTTCTTCCGGAACACCAAACAGAGCATCAGGGGCTACTGTCGATGCGGTAATATTATTTACACATTCTTTACTTACCTCAAAGCCTATTAAAAGGCTAGTACAAGCTTCAGTCAGTCCGCTCTTGGAGGACTGAACCTTCTGGACCACCGCACTCATAATGGTGTGGTGCCCCTCGTCGATGGAGGCGCCTTGGAGCGCCTCCAACAGATTGTCCGGCGCCTCCGGTTGGACGGGGGTCACCGGCACGGTGGGCTCGCTCCCTTTGGAAGGAGGTCCCCCGCCGGACTCTGGAACCTTTGAAGGTTCCGGAGCAGTGTCCGGCCTAGAGCCGGACTTGGAGCCCTGGGGGGTTTCATCCCCTTTACTCCTGGAGTCCGGGAGGTCGCCTTGCGGCGCCTCCAGGACCACCTCCTCCCGGCTTGGAACCTGTTGGGACAACACTTCGGTGTCCTCCGTAGGGCGGGGGGAGGAAGCCGTCAGAAGCGAGTTCACATCCGACGAGTCCAGTGAACCGCTCGACGACGCGTCGAGCTGGTCTTTGGGTGGGCTGCATAAACATATTCGACATAAGGGAAAGTTGTGCAATAAACGAATACTATGAATTACTCTGGTATCCGGATACTTACGATTTTGCCAGGGGCTTGGCCCTAGGCAGCCACTCCTCTCCGCCGTCGTTGGCGTCGATGGAGTTGTCCAGAGGAAGGGTTTTCCCCTTCTTGGACCCTCCGGCCTCCCTAGAGAGGGCGGCCTTCCTTTTCTTCTCTCCTATCGCTGGAGGGGGAGAGGTCTCTTCTTCTTCCTCCTCGTCTTCACAGGAGGAATGCGCCTCGGAAGCGTCGGATGATGGATCCGACACCTCCTGGCGCCGGGCACTCTTTCGAGTCCACGTGGCCTTTTTCGCGGCCTTCTTCTCCGGCACCACATAGGGTGCCGGAACCAGCAGCTTCGCCAAGCGAGCGTCCCTGGGCCTTCGGGCAAAGGAGCCGCACAGTTGATCTGTCCGGACATCACCTGTCAATCCTGTCAAAGGTAAGGGAGCTTAGATCCCGCATCGAGTCAAACTATGAAAAACTGATACCCTGTAAAAGGAAAAAACAGCTTACTGCAAGTGCGTGACGCTGCGCACTGAATCCGCGATCCTCAATAGCGGATGCGGGAGCCTCGGCGCCCTTGAAAAGCACCTTCCAGGCATCTTCGTACGTCGTGTCGAAGAGCTTGCTCAGAGTTTGGTGCCACGCCGGGTCGAACTCCCACGGGTTGAAAGCCCGTTGTTGACACGGGAGGATCAAGTGGACGAGCATAACCTGGACTACGTTGATAAGTTTGAGCTTCTTGTCCACCAGGGTTTGGACGCATGTTTGGAGTCCAGTCAGCTCTCCTTTTTTACCTCACGACAGGCCCGTCTCCTTCCAGGAGGTGAGCCACGTAGGGGGTCCGGATCGAAACTCGGGGGGGTGCGACCCATTCGGCGTCGCGCGGCTCGGTGATGTAAAACCACCCCGATTGCCACCCCTTCAGGGTCTCCACAAAGGAGCCCTCGAGCCATAGGACGTTGGCCATCTTGCCCACCATTGCGCCTCCTCACTCCGCCTGGTTGCCGCGCACCACCTTCGGCTTGACATTGAAAGTCTTGAGCCATAGGCTGAAATGGGGGCAGATGCGGAGGAAAGCCTCGCACATGACGATAAACGCCGAGATGTTGAGGACAAAGTTCGGGGCCAGATCGTGGAAATCTAGGCCGTAGTAGAACATGAGCCCTCGGACAAATGGGTGAAGAGGGAAGCCCAGTCCGTGGAGGAAATGGGGGAGGAACACCACCCTCTCATGGGGCCTAGGGGTGGGGATGAGCTGCCCCTTTTCGGGAAGACGTTACGCGATGTCGTTAGACAGGTATCCGGCCTTCCTCAGCTTTTTGATGTGTCCCTCCATGATGGAGGAGACCATCCACTTGCCTCCCGCTCCGGACATGGCTGGAGAAGGTTGAGGTGGGGAGTGCAGACTTGGGGGCTGGAGCTCAAGTGCGCAAGAATGGATAGGCAAAGGAGGAAGAAGGCGTAGGTGAAAAGGTGGATCCTTATCCCCTTATATGGGTGGACGCAACTACATGTCCCCACCAGCCTGGTAAAACTCGCTTTATCTCCAAGCGCCGTAATCAATGGCGCGGTTGGGTTACCCATGCCCGTATTGATGAGAATCCCGGGATAAGGGGACACGATCTCTTCTTTAACAAGACATGCCAAGGAAACCGCCTCGCATGATGCGCTGAGGTGGGATAATGAAACGACTCGGATAAAGGCTTGGCCATGGTGTGTCACGCTATGGAATATGTCAGCAGATTAGATTGGTGTAAATATTATTCTCTCTATGGCAGTATGTGGAAACTTATTTTGCAGAGCCGGACACTATCTTTGTGTTCAAAATCTTCTATGAAGTACTTGGAGGAGGAACCCGCCTTGCAATGCCGAAGACAATCTGCGCGCCGGACTTGTCGTCATTGAAGCCTGATTCAGGGGCTACTGAGGGAGTCCTGGATTAGGGGGTGTTCGGATAGCCGGACTATACCTTCAGCTGGACTCTTGGACTATGAAGATACAAGATTGAAGACTTCGTCCCGTGTCCGGAAGGGACTTTCCTTGGCGTGGAAGGCAAGCTTGGCGATACGGATATGTAGATCTCCTACCATTGTAACCGACTTTGTAACCCTAACCCTCTCTGGTGTCTATATAAACTGGAGGGTTTTAGTCCGTAGGACAACATACACAACAACAATCATACCGTAGGCTAGCTTCTAGGGTTTAGCCTCTCCAATCTTGTGGTAGATCTACTCTTGTATTACCCATATCATCAATATTAATCAAGCAGGACGTAGGGTTTTACCTCCATCGAGAGGGCCCGAACGTGGGTAAAACTTCGTGTCCCTTGCCTCCTGTTACCATCCGGCCTAGACGCACAGTTCGGGACCCCCTACCCGAGATCCGCCGGTTTTGACACCGACAGCTCCCCTTGTGTCGAATCTATAAATTTGGGTTGAATACTCTACCCTCTAAAACTGTTGCGATCCCCTATACTTGTGGGTTATCAAGACTATTTTCTGGCGCCATTGCTGGGGATCATAGCTCTATTCTTTGAGTCACTTCGGATTTATATCTGCTTATCATTATGAAGAACTTGAAAGATCAAAGAAACAAGATTTTTCCCTCAACTGCGAGGGGAGGTAAGGAACTGCCATGTAGCTCTGCACTTGATTCACCTTCTATTTTGAGTAAGCTTGCGACACCTAAACCTGCTTCTGCTATTAATTCTGATATGTCACATGTTATTGATGACGCCACTTCTTCTATGCATGATACTTATGATGAAACTACTTCTATGCTTGATACTACTGTGCCACTAGGTGAATTTCTTGATGAACAACTTGCTAGGGCTAGAGAGAATGAAAATATTGAAACTGATAATATTAATGAAAGTGATGATGAAAATTCTCCCCCTAGATATGAATTTCCTGTTGTTCCTGAGGGTTATGTTATGGATGAAGAAACTACTAGAGATTTTCTTGCTTGCAATGATAGGAGTGATCTTAAGAAACTATTAGCTAAGCTAAAACAAAAATCTCTAAATGCTAGAATGAAATATGATCCTGCTTATGCTACTTCACCTATATTTGTTACTGATAAGGATTATGAATTCTCTGTTGATCCTGAGTTAATTACTTTGGTTGAGTCTGATCCTTTCTATGTCTATGAATCTGAAACTGTTGTGGCACATCTTACTAAATTAAATGATATAGCTACCATGTTCACTAATGATGAGAAAACTCGCTACTATTATATCCTTAATTTATTTTTGTTCTCATTAAAGGGTGATGCTAAAACATGGTTTAATTATCTTGATCCTAGTTGTGTGCCTAGTCTCCAGGACATGATTTATTACTTTTCTGCTAAATATTTCCACGCTCATAAGAAACAAGCTTCTTTAAGGGAAATATATAATTTTGTGCAAATTGAAGAAGAGAGTCTCCCACAAGCTTGGGGGAGGATTCTCTAATTACTTAATGATTTTCCTGATGATCCTCTGAAGAAAAATGAAATACTTGATATCTTTTATAATGGACTAACTGATGCTTCCAGAGATTACCTGGATAGTTGTGCTGGTTGTGTTTTCAGGGAAAGAATTGTTGATCAACCTGAAATTCTATTGAATAATATGCTGACTAATGAAAATAATTGGACACTTCCTGCACCAACACCTAAGCCAACTCCAAAGAAAAGGGGTATTCTATTTCTCAGTCCTGAAGATATGCAAGAAGCAAAGAAATCTATGAAAGAAAAGGGTATTAAAGCTGAACATGTTAAGAATTTACCTCCTATTGAAGAAATACATGGTCTTAATTTTCCGCCTGTTGAAGAAATACATGGTCTTGATAACCCGACACAGGTAGTAAAGGTAAATTCTCTCTATACATTTTATGAACGTGATATTCCTCGTTATAAGTCTGCTAGCCAATGCTTAGATGAGTTTGATAATTTTATTGTTAAACAAGAAAACTTCAATGGTTATGTTGGTAGACAATTGAAACATAATGCTTATATGATTGAAAACTTGAGTGATTATATGGCTAATGTTAAGGGTGAACTTAAACTTATTAGTAAACTTGCTTCTATGGTTACCGCTCAAGTAGAACAAGTACTTAAAGCTCAGAATGATTTGCTTGATGAATTGAATAGTAAAAACAATGACTTTGCTGTTAGAGTTGCAACTAGAGGAGGTAAAGTGACTCAGGAACCTTTGTATCCTGAGGGCCATCCTAAGAGAATTGAGAAAGATTTTTAGAGAACTAATGTAGATGCACCTAGTCCTTCTAAAAGGAAGAGAAAGAAAAATGATAGGACTTTGCATGCTTCTAGTGAACCTGTTGTAGACAAACCTAAGAATCCTAATGATATTTCTATTTCTGATGCAGAAACACAACCTGGTAATGAACATGAACCTAGTGATATTGTTAATGATAATGTTCATGTTCATGCTCAACCTAGTAATGACAATGATGTAGAGATTGAACCTGCTGTTGATCTTGATAACCCACAATCAAAGAATCAATGTTATGATAAGAGAGACTTCGTTGCTAGGAAGCATGGTAAAGAAAGAGAACCATGGGTTCAGAAACCCATGCCGTTTCCTCCTAAACCATCCAAGAAAAAGGATGATGAGGATATTGAGCGCTTTGCTGAAATGATTAGACCTATCTTTTTGCATATGCATTTGACTGATATGCTTAAAATGAATCCTTATGCTGAGTATATGATGGGTATTGTTACAAATAAGAGGAAGATACCGGAAGCTGAAATTTCCACCATGCTTGCTAATTATACTTTTAACGGTGGAATACTAAAGAAACTTGGAGATCCAGGAGTACCAACTATACCATGCTCCATTAAAAGAAACTATGTTAAAACTTGTTTATGTGATCTTGGAGCTGGTGTTAGTGTTATGCCTCTCTCTTTATATCGTAGACTTGATTTGAATAAGTTGACACCTACTGAAATATCTTTGCAAATGGATAATAAATCAACTGCTATACCTGTCGGTATTTGTGAGGATGTGCCTGTTTTTGTTGCAAACGTTACTATTTAAACGGACTTTGTTATTCTTGATATTCCCGAGGACGATAGTATGTATATTATTCTTGGAAGACCCTTTTTGAATACTGCAGGGGCTGTTATTGATTACACCAAAGGCAGTGTCACTTTTCATGTTAATGGTAATGAGCATACGGTACACTTTCTGAAGAAACAACCTCAAGTCCACAGTATCAATTCTATTGGAAAAATTTCAACTATTACTATAGGAGATTTTGAATTTCCACTTCCTACTGTCAAGAAAAAATATGATATTCTTATTGTTGGGGACATGCATATCCCTATTGAGGTAATCTAGTGTTACTCGAAAATTCTCCGGTTCCATGTTATTCGGAATGAGTTTGTTAACAAGACTTGATCAACCTTCTTAGTGGATTCCTTTTGATGAGCATGAGATGGATGAATTTAGAAAACACAACTCTCTGTACCCTCTTTTTACTTTCTGTTATTTATATTAAATAAAGAAAAAAATAGTATTTTCTGTCTGTTTTCTGAATTATCCATGCAATAAAAAATACCCCAAAAATAAAAGTTTTCCAAATGACCTGAAATTTAAATATGATTTTTTCTGGAATATTTGAGAATATCTGGCACTGAGAACACAATAGGGGGAGCAAGCACCTGGCCACAAGGGTCCAGGGCGCGCCCCCTGCCTCGTGGGCCCACGGTAGGTCCCCTCCACTTATTCCAGCTACCACACACTCCTTCTTCCTCCCAAAAAAAATCACCAACCAGCTCAAACTCGAGTTCTAGCTCATCTTGCTGTCATTTTCGATATGCTAGCTCAAAGCCCTATTCACAAAACTGCTTTGGGGGATTGTTCTTTGGCATGTGACTCCTCCAATGGTCCAATTAGTTTTTGTTCTAGTGCTTTATTTATTGCAATTTTTTGCTGCTTAGGTGACCCTATTCTTCAGCTTGCATGTCAAATTTATATGGTCAAAAGTAGTTTTAATGCATGATATATCGTCTAGGCACTTGTGGGAGTAGTTGCTATCAATTTTGTTGAGCTTGGTTTACTTTTATTTTGAAGTTACTAAAAATTTCAGATATTTTTATAAAAAGATAAAGAGATTTTTGAGGGGTTCATCGAGCCGAAGCTCGAAGGATAAGCAAAGTGAGGAGGATAAGAGGCCCTAATATAATCTCCCTCACACCGCGGAAGTTCAGTCGTGTGAATGGCCTTGCGATAATTTCTTGAGATTAGCCGGGATTTATGATGATTTTTATGAGTTGGCTGAGAATGCAGGCCTCACCGCCTTCATCCACGACCAACGCGAACAGTATCTCTTACTCACCAATATCTTTGTGCAAAACATTCATTTCCATGCTAGGAGCTCACCACCTTCGGGGGAATTTTATTTATATGATGAGCATAAGGAGATGTCACTTCGTTACTTTTGTCGGATTTGTTTGATCGCTTTTGAGGGCAGTGTAGCGGAACCGGATCGTGACGATGTGGAAGGGTTTATTGATACAATTGTTGTAGGGGAAACGAGGAAAGTTTCTGATGCAAGAATCACTAGCATACATTTTCCTGTTTTACGTTACTTTGCAATATTTGCTAGTAGATGCTTAAGTGGCCGCGAAAACTATGGCAACCTTAGTGCCCCTAATATTGTTATTTTGTGCCATGCTTTGTTTTGTGATGACACATTTAGTATGGGCGCTATTTTTGCAAAGCGGTTGAACCTTAACCATACTAAGGGCCCCATCTTGGTAGGTATCTCTGCCTCGCGCCTCGCTGCACACTTTAACATACCTATTAGGCATTATGAGAAGGAAGAGAAGTTGCTGCCTCCTGTTTTTCTAGACTATAAGAGTATGGTAGAACATGATTTTATCGTTAAGAATAAGGAAAAGATGCTCAAGTACAAGATGATATTTGATAAAAATCACCCTGAGAATATTACTTTACCTACTCCTTCCTTGTTTGACTTATCTGCAGGCAAGTACCTTGTTCCGCCGGAGGCCATTCACGCCTACTGAAACCCCACACCAGCTACAGAGCCAGAGCCGGAACCACAATTAGATCCTCACCGGCAGTCTGTTTATCAGGGGAATCCGGAAGAGATCGCCAACCAGTGGCACCAGGGGGATCCTTCTCAGTACGACCCCAGTTACAACTTTGGATATCCACCAGGCCAGCCGTGGCCATAGACCAACTTAGGCTAAAAGGCTATGCTTGGGGGAGTACGTATTTCTCACCGACATTACATTCATGTTCACACACTCATGCTAGTTGTCGGTGCTCATACTTTTTCATTGTATCATCCATGCTAGTTTACTTCCTTTCTTGCTTTTTTCTTGTGTGTTTGGTAAACCTTAATAAAAACAAAAAAATAGTTGTAGCTTTTAGCTAGTTTACTTTCCATGCCTGTAGTAATAGTAATTAAAAAGAAAACCCAAAAACATTTCTCGTTCTTCTTCTGCTTGTTGGGAGCTTTCCCGTGTAAATAATTTTATTTCTTTCTTGTTCTTTGGCGGTTGAGAGGATAAGACCATGATTAAAATGTTGAGTGGCTCTCATATGCATTATTGTTGATCGAACAAAGAGCACATATTACCTTGTCTTCTCTCTTGAATTGAATGCTTGCAGATTCCAGCTTAGTCCAATGCACGTACACTATTATTATTATCCACACTATTCGGTCATGCAAGTGAAAGGCAAGAATGATGATTATATGATGAACTTATTGAGATGAGAAAAGCTGGTATGAACTCGACCTCTCTTGTTTTTGTAAATATCATTAGTTCATCATGCCTGATTCAGCCTATTATGAATAAACATGTTTGCAATGACAATTAGAGATTGTAGTTGCTTATGCCATGCTTAATTAGCTAGGAGTTTATAATGGTTTACCTTGCGTGCCAACATGTTATTAAAATGGTTGTGATGTGGTATGATAGGGTGGTATCCTCTTTTGAATGATTCGAGTGGCTTGACTTGGCACATGTTCACACATGTAGTTGAAACAAAATCAACATAGCCTCTACGATATTTATGTTCATGGTGCATTATATCCTACTCATGCTTGCATTCGGTGTTGATTAATTTTAATGGATGTTCATGACTATTGTCGCTCTCTAGATGGTTGCTTCCCAGTCTTTTTCTAGCCTTCACTTGTACTAAGCGGGAATATTGCTTGTGTATCCAGTTCCATAAACCCCAAAGTTATTCCATATGAGTCCACCATACCTACCTATACACAGTGTCTACCTGCCGTTCCAAGTAAATTTGTATGTGCCAAACTCTAAACCTTCAAATAAACATTCTGTTTTGTATGCTCGAATAGCTCATGTATCAACTAGGGTTGTCTGTATCTTCCATGCTAGGCGGGTTATTCTCAAGAGGAGTGGACTCCGCTCCTCACTCACGAGAACATGGCTGGTCACGGGGATTCCCAGTCTGTCGGGGTTCCGGCAAACCCTTAAGGTTCGAACACTGGGGTGCGCGCAAAGTCTTTCCCTCCTACCGATCTACGCTCTAGCTCACTAAGATCTTGCGGACGAACTCGATGAACTCATAACACAGAAAGACACGGGGTTTATACTGGTTTGGGCCACCGCTGTGGTGTAATACCCTACTCTAGTGTGGTGGTGGTGGATTGCCTCTTGGGATGATGATGAACAGTACAAGGGAAGAAAAGCCTCCTGAGGTTGGGCTGTTCTTGTGCGTATGAACTTGTGGTGTGTAGATTCCCTCAAGCTAAGATGAGATGATATCCCCCTTACTATGGTGGTGGCTAGTCCTATTTATAGAAGCCATTGTCCTCTTCCCAAATATTTAGCGGGAAGGGAGCCAACAATGGCAGGATAATTTGAAGGGGGACAACTAGTACAATCTATCCTGACAAAAGGTAGTCTATGCCTGTGAAAGGCTCTGGGGTGACGCCGTCTTGGGCTCCACGATGACCTCCATCTTGTCGTCCTTCTGATCTTGATCTTGTTGCACCAAAATCGTAACCTTTGCCTGAGGCCTCGGTACTCCACGGCTGCGCTTGACTCCTTTGCACCAAAGGGGAAACAAGGACGCTTCGCGCGCTGGCGCCCGCCTGGCACCCACTTGGTGTCGATCGTCATGGCTCACGTCACGAGAGCCTCATGAGATTCGCCTCGCCTTGATATCTCCGCCCCTCGCGAGCCTGCATGGCTAGGCCACTCCAGAGGAGGTCTTGCGTCGTCCGCCTCGCGAGGCTTGGCCCCTGGCGAGGGTCTTGGGTGCCCTGTTGGTGAAGATGGGCCGTACGGCCTGCTGCTTGGCCATGCCGTGGGCCGCAGGCAAGCAAGTCTGGGACCCCCGTTCCCAGAACGCCGACAGTAGCCCCCGGGCCCAAAGTGCGCTCGGGCTTGGATTCGTGGCGAAGTCAAGGGTCAAGTTCGGAGCACCGCGGGACCCAAAAGCATGCGGCCTCGGTTGACGTGTGGCGGTTGATTGGACGTGGGCGTCTCCGCTTCCCTATGCTGCCTCGGCAATTGCACGACTTGACAAGTCCCTGTGACATGCAAGGGAAACCATCATTACCTGCGATCGTGGGAGGTGCCGGTTGGCCTTCTTCCGCTATAAATGGAGAGGGGGGCAGAGCCCCCGTCGCCCATCTCCTCCTCGATTGCTTGCTTCTTCCTCCTTGCTCTACTTCTTACTCGAATGACGCCTATCAGAAGGTTCTCCACCGAAGAGAAGGGGAAAGCCCCTCGGGATGTCCCGGAGCCAATCCCGCCGAAGAAGAGGGCGATGCAGGTGGTGACGAGGCCTTGGTGCGAGCGGCCTCCACCGGGGTACCCGCTACCCCTGTACGCCCAAGCCGAGGGCTCGGGAGGATGAAGTGACGAGCAGCGCCGCCCACGGTGCATCCAGGGTCGCCGCGCCACAGCAATGCGTGTCGTCCACACTGCAGACTCCTCGCGCGAGTTGGTGCTGTGGGCGCCGATCCCTCCGAGCTCCTGGATCTGCTTCCCGCGGTTCTTCTCTGACGTGATGCCGCCGATGGGGCCTCTCGAGCTCCGGCTGCAGCACGCCGACTGCAGCGCTCTGGGAGACTGGAGCGGAGATCGAAGCGTTCCCCACCGGCAAGATCTTCATGACCCGCGACTGGGGGGAGATCGCATGGGTCTGCCGTGCGAGGGGCACCCTCGTGATCCACTTCGAGTACGACGGCTCCTCCACGCGCTTCTTCAGGGTCTTCGACGCCGAGAGCCGTCGCCTGGAGTGCTGCTCCGGAGAAGAGCGCGAGGCCGATGCGTGCTCCGCTCGCGACCACTCCAGCAGCAGCAGCAGCCCTTGGGAGTCCAGCAGCTCTCTTGAGCTGTACGAGACTCCGGAGACGAGCGACGACAGCTACGTGCCCCCGAGCTCTCGCCGCGCTCAGAGCAGGGCTGCGGCGTCCAGCCGCTGCCACCGCTGATCTGGATGGGGTTGGCGCCGGCCTCCTGTGGCCCACTGTTGATGATGGCGTCCGCCACGGAAGGATGTATATAGGATTCCACTTAGCATCAGCTTTTTTCCTACGAAGAATCATGAATCACCCCATGGGGGCATGTAAGGATCTGCAATGCCTTTGTACTTATCTTCCTTGTTATGAAGATTTGATGAACACGTGTCCCGTTAAGGCTCGGTCCCTCCTTTATTTCCTCGCGATGGCTTGTTGCTCTACGCTGACGGGTCCCGGTCCCAAGGCGGCTACAGCCGTCGCTGGTATGCCAGGTCGCCATGCCATGGTCGAGGCCAGGAGGTGCGTGGCCCGATGTCCAGTAAGAGCCCCTGAGGTGCGATGCTCAGGAGGTCCCCCTTAGCGCCCAAGCAGCCATGGTAAGGAAAGAAAGGAAGATGACTTGGCCGCAACGGGGTTGCGGCATGGTGTGAGCGACTACTAGGCCCGAATATTTAGCTGATCCGAGGACGAGACTTATCTTGTTGACTTCGCGGTGATTCCTGATGTTGCGCTAGGGCTGTGCACCAACTTACGTGACATAGCTAGGCCGGTCCGTACGAGTTTTCCTTCTCCCGAGCTCTTCTTAGTGCTCTATGTCCTCAGGTCCCGGCCCTCGAGCGAGCTCATCCGCCGCTGGTATGCCAGGTCGCGATGCCATGGTCAAGGCCAAGGGGTGAGGGCTGGAGAGCCAGTAAGAGCTCTTGAGTCGCGATGCTCAGGAGCCCCCCTTTTAACGTGCAAGCGGGTTGCATGGGATAAACAGACCTGCGGCGAGCGGCAACTGAGCAGGAGATAGCCATCGGCATGTTAAGCATGAAGAGCAGATCGAGTGGGATAAATGCAGGAAGATACATGCCACTGGGTCTGGCCCGAGCGGCTTAGGGATGATGCAGCCCAAGGGGCGCCCCCATCAAGGTAAGCTAAAGACATAAGTAAAAGGGATACAAGCCACAGGGGCGGACCCATGTGGCCTGGGAATAATGCAGCCCGAGGGGCGCTCCTAGCTTAAATGAACTTGGAATATGTCACTTGGTTCTATAGACGAAGTAGAGTTGGTGCAGCTGAAGCCATGCGTTGAAGGAATGGCTCCTCATGAGCCACTGGGACCCTGAGCCTCGGGAGGCTCTGGGGGCTTGGGAGGTTTCCTGAAGACCGTCCCCATCTCCTCCAGAACGGCATGGAACCTGGCCTCTTGAGCCGCCAGGACTTGCCGCACGTTGCGCTGATAGGCCGACGCCACGCTCGGCAAGCCGAAGGGCATGCGAACGAAGCTGTGTGATGGCCTGAAGCGTTCCTGAGATGCAGCCCTGTTGAGCCCTGGGACATCGACACAGACATGCAGCCTGGCATTCTTGCCTGGATGGGGGGCTGTGCCTTGTGAGCGGCTGTGGCCGCGCATGGCTCTTGCTTCTTGCAGCTCTTGGGTGCTCTTGGTGATGAACTACTGGGTGGTGGGCACTCCTTGCCCTGTGCTCTCTTGAGGAAAGCGTGCCGTGAAGCACGCTTCCAAGTGGTGCCCAAGCGCCTCCCTCGTGAGGTTGGCAAGGTCTAAGGCTCTCCAGAAGAGAGCCCCCGAGTCCTGCCTGAGGAGGGCGCTGGGCGCGCTTTCTTATGCGGTGGAGGGAGGCGCCCCTGGAGCGGGCGCTGATCCTGACGAGGCTCCAGACGCGACGCCATCTTCTTGGGGTCCTGCGCGGCACGGCTGCTTCTTCTTGGGGATGGTCTCCGGAGGACCTTCACTTCTGCTGTCAGGGTTGTCAATTGCTGTGGCTTGGAAGGCGCGCTCAAGGGAGCACACCGCATCCCTTTCTTCACATGGGACCGTGATGATTCCCCCGCTTCCTGGCATCTTGAGGACGTTGTAGCCATGGTGACTGACTGCCATGAACTTGGCCAGGGCTGGATACCCGAGGATGGCATTGTACGGCAGGCGGATGTGTGCGACGTCGAAGTCGATCAGCTCGGTGCGGTAGTTCTTGCGCTCCCCGAAGGTGACAGGCAGGCGGACTTGCCCTATCGGTGTGGTGGAACCGTCAGTCACTCCTGAGAAAGGCTTGGTTGGTTGGAGCTGCTCATAGGGCACTTGGAGGTTGTCGAACGTGTCGACGGATAGGACGTTGAACCCTGTGCCGCCGTCGATGAGAGTCTTGGTGACTTGCACATTGCTGATGACTGGGGAGCACAGCATAGAGAGGGCGCCAGCAGTGGCTGCGCACTTGAGCTGGTCTGCCGAGTCGAAGGTGATGGCGCATTGGGACCACCTAAGCGGGCGCGTGGCCTCGAGTTTGGGGAGCGTCGCGTTCGCCTCGCGAGCGAACTGTTTAAAGATGCGCTGAGAGGCTGGGGCCTGAGCACCGCCCAAGATGCAAGTGATCGCACGCGGCTCCTGGAAGTTGGTGACAAAGCGGTCGCGCATCTCGTCCGAAGAGGAGATCGAGCCGTGCTGCAGGTTTAGGAGCCAGGAGCGGGCCCCATCCTTGAGAGCCATGGGAAACCAGTTCGCCATGACT
The DNA here is from genome assembly GCF_003073215.2 of Triticum urartu. NCBI lineage: Eukaryota > Viridiplantae > Streptophyta > Magnoliopsida > Poales > Poaceae > Triticum > Triticum urartu. Next base: position 127,224,237 of record NC_053024.1, on the reverse strand, counting down.
TTTTCATCGGTGTTAGCCGCTTCGATGCTCAACTCGTAGAGCTGCAGGAACTCCATGGGGTCGGCGGTGCCGTCGTATCGAGGAGGTAGATCTGGCTTGAACTTGCCTGGCCAGGCGACGCTATGCAGTTCGGGGGTGAAGGCGCGGCAGCCAGCCGTGGTCGTCGGGGCCCGCTTCTGAGGCAGAGCTTGGTCTTGGCGAGGTCCACGCTACGCCACTTCAGGCGGCACGCGGTCTTGATGAGGTGGCGTGGGGAGCGCCGGTGCAGCTTCTCGTGGCCGCGAGATTTCTTGGCAGCTTATTTCTTCACACGTGGGCGCCGGGCACGGTGGATCACGCCACGGAGGCACGCGACTTGGTGCCAAGGCACCGTCTTGGGGTCGAGGCGTTGGAGGCATTCCATGAGCCCCGTCACCCGTAGTTGGTTGAGGGGGAGGCAGAGAGTGGGACGGCACCGGAGAGCCCCTTGCGGCACGGACGAGCTCGGTGACGCGGTCGAGCCACTCCTTATAGAGGTCGTTGACGGGGCGGTAACGCAGGAGCTCGTTCGCCGCGATGAGCGCGGCCCGTGCCTCCATGGGAGCACGGTGCGCGTGAGGCGAAGAACCAGCAGGGGTGAGTGATGGAGTAGCGGTGCGGCCGTCCTACCGCACTGAAGGATGCAGCGAGGAAGCCTGCTGCTCGTTCCCCACCGGGCCGGTGGAAGCGATGGCGGCGGGAGATGGAGAACGACGAGGCGGCCTGCTGACGGGGGCCGTCTGAGCGACGCGGGCGGCGAGGGCAGCCCGACGCTTAGCTCGAGCACGGCGAGCGTCCGCCATGGAGACGACGGAGCGACGGAGCGACGGACTGACGGAAAGGAAGCTACGACGCACCCCTACCTGGCGCACCAAATGTCGGATGTGGGGTTCCGGCAAACCCTTAAGGTTCAAACACTGGGGTGTGCGCGAAGTCTTTCCCTCCTACCGATCTACGCTCTAGCTCACTAAGATCTTGCGGACGAACTCGATGAACTCACAACACAAAAAGACACGGGTTTATACTAGTTCGGGCCACCGTTGTGGTGTAATACCCTACTCCAGTGTGGTGGTGGTGGATTGCCTCTTGGGCTGATGATGAACACTACAAGGGAAGAATAGCCTCCTGAGGTTGGGGTGTTCTTGTGCGTATGAACTTGTGGTGTGTAGATTCCCTCAAGCTAAGATGAGATGAGATCCCCCCTACTATGGTGGTGGCTAGTCCTATTTATAGAGGCCATGGTCCTCTTCCCAAATATTGAGCGGGAAGGGAGCCGACAATGGCGGGCTAATTTGAAGGGGGACATCTAGTACAAGTTATCCTGACAAAAGATAGTCTGCGCCTGTGAAAGGCTCTGGGGTGACGCCGTCTTGGTCTCCACGATGACCTCCATCTTGCCGTCATTCTGGTCTTGGTCTTGTTGCACCAAAATGGCAACCTTTGCCTGAGGCCTCGGTACTCCGCGGTTGCGCTTGCCTCCTTTGCACCAAAGGGGAAACAAGGACGCTGCGCATGTTGGCGCCCGCCTGGTGTCGATCGTGACGGCTCACGTCACGAGAGCCTCATGAGGTTCGCCTCGCCTTGATATCTCCGCCCCTCGTGAGCTTGCCTAGCTAGGCCACTCCAGAGGAGGTCTTGTGTCATCTGCCTCACGAGGCTTGGCCCCTCGCGAGGGTCTTGGGTGCCTTGTTGGTGAAGATGGGCCGTACAACCTACTGCTTGGCCACGCCGTGGGCCGCAGGCAGGCAAATCTGGGGACTCCCGTTCCCAGAACGCCGACGCAGTCCCATGCTTTAAGCAAATCAAATCAATATAATTGCAAACAAAACTCACTCGGGACTCTTGTTAGTTGGAGGCACTCGTTGTTTCGAGCAAGCCATGGACTGATGCTTGTTGGTGGAGGGGGAGTATAAATTTACCATTCTGTTTGAGAACCGCCTACAATGTGTGTAGCATGGAACATATCGAGATCTCTCGGTTGTTATGTTGACAATGAAAGTATACCGCTCAAAATATTATTCATATCTATTTCAAAACCGAGCTCTGGCACCTCTACAAATCCCTACTTCCCTTTGCGAAGGGCCTATCTATTTACTTTTATGTTGAGTCATTATCCTCTTATTAAAAAGCACCAGTTAGATAGCACATCCATCATTTGCATCCATTACTGTTAGTTTACATTGAGTATGACTTGACTGGATCTCTTTTACCATGAATTACAATGTCTAGTCAGCACTTGATCTTTAAAGGTGCTCTGCATTTATGTTTTGTGGTCTCAGAAAGGGCTAGCGAGATACCATCTTGTTATATCATATCATGATTGTTTTCAAAGTGTTGTCATCTGAGATTTATTATTATTGCTTGCTAGTTGATTATGCCATTGATATGAGTAAACATGAGACCTAAGCGTTATTGTGAATATGGTTAGTTCATAATCTTTGCTGAAAACTAGGATGCTGGCTTTACATATTTGCAACAACAAGAGCAAACAGAGTTTGTAAAAGTTTTCCTTTATCACTTTCAGTTTATCAACTGAATTTCTTGAGGTCAAGCAAAGGTTTAAGCTTTTCCAAACACTTTTGCCCTTATTTTGGACTCTAACTTGCATGATTTGAATGGAACTAACCCGGACTGACATTGTCTTCACTAGAATTGCCATGGTGTTATTTTTGTGCAGAAATAAAAGTTCTCAGAATGACCTGAAAATCAACTGAGAATTATTTTGGAATATATAAAAATACTGGAAGAAGAATCCACGCCAGGGGGCCTCCACCTGTCCACGAGGGTGGGGCCGGGCCTGCTGAGGGAGTCCTGGACTAAGGGTTCCTCGCGCGTCCGGCCTGTTATCTATGGGCCGGACTGATGGGCTAATAAGATATCAAGACCGAAGACTGTACCCGTGTCCGTATGGGACTCTCCATGGCGTGGAAGTCAAGCTTGGCGAACAACTATGAAGATTCCATCATATGTAACTGACTTTATGTAACCCTAGATCCCCCCCGGTGTCCATATAAACCGGAGGATGTTGTCCGGAAAGTATATACTCAATACCATAGTCATACAGGCTAGACTTCTAGGGTTTAGCCATTATGATCTTGTGGTAGATCAACTCTTGTAATACTCATATTCATCAAAATCAATCAAGTAGGAAGTAGTGTATTACCTCCATAGAGAGGGCCCGAACCTGGGTAAACATCGTGTCCCTTGTCTCCTGTTACCATCAACCTTAGACGCATAGTTCGGGACCCCCTACCCGAGATGCGCCGGTTTTGACACCGACATTGGTGCTTTCATTGTGAGTTCCTCTGTGCTATCGCTGAAAGGTTTGATGGCCCCTTCAATCGTCAATAACAACGCTATCTGTGGAGAAACTTTCCTCCCGGACAGATCTTTATGTTTGGCGGCATCGCACTGCAGGCCAACTCGTTTGGCCATCTGGAGCAGATCGAAAGCTACGCCCCTAGCCACCAGGTTAGATTCGGGAGCTTGAACTACGTCGCGGACATCCGTGGAGACTTGATCTTCGCCGGATTCGATACCGCGGTAGCCGCTCCCGATCACCCCGATGATCATGACCTAAATCTGTCATCGGACAGCATCCAGGAGATCGCTCCTGTAACCGCTCTGGCCTTAGCACTGGAGCAGGCCGTGCCATCCAAAGGCGGGAGGATTAACCCCACCACAGAGGCCGCAGATTCCACGGCGTTGGAGCCGCACATGGACCCGGTCCCGCACAATGCCTATGCCACCGGAACGCCGGACTCGTCTCCGGCCATAGGTTCCGAACCACGCGAGCCCACGAACGCCGAGCTGGATCGTTTATCGATCTTCAAATTCAGCGCCGCAGACATCTTCCAGCACTCACCTCTGGGCAATGTGTTAAACTCATTAAAAAGCCTGTCCTTGGTGGAGGACTCTCAGCCGAACTATATCCGGCTTGAACTAGGGGCTGACGATGGAGAATTTCGCTTCCCACCCGCCACCCACTTTATAGCCACGGTCGAGGATTTGACCGATGAACTTGATTACGACTCCGAGGACATCGACGGTTTGGACGACGATGCTGGAGAAGAAGAGGCCCAGAACCCGCCGTTCACCGGATGCTTGACGGCCACTTCCTCGTATGACGTATACATGGTGGATGCACCAAAGAAAAACAGCAGCGACAACAAGGGAAACCTAGTCGAGGATAAACCTTCTGAAATATAGTCCAAGCGACGGCGTCAGTGGCGCCGCTCTAAGTCACGCCGCAGTATAGATAGCAACACCGGCACAACAGAAGGTGCCGAAGACAACGAAGACCCCATCGACATAACAAACGAACAAGATGAACGGGAAAACGAGCAGGTTAGCCCTGTTAAACAGGCCACGCACAAAGATTCGAAGGACGATAGTTACCTTCCACTCTCTGAGGATGAGGTGAGCCTCGGCACCGAGGATTTCATCATGCCTGAGGAATATCTTGAGCAGGAGCGCTTCAAGCGCCAGCTAATAGCCACTACAAGGAGCCTCAAAAAGAAGCTGCAGCAGCTTCAAGCTGACCAAGATCTGCTCAATGACAAATGGACTGATGTCCTAGCAGCTGAAGAATACAGCCTCAAGCGCCCAACCAAAAGCTACCCATAGTGTAAATTGCTACCTCAGTTCGACGAGGAGGCGCCAGAGTATATACCACCATCATACAATGCGGCTGACTGACCACCGCGTGGTCGGGACAAAACAGCAGCTCATGCCGAACACCAGCCCACACCACCTCATCACTCAGGCAGGGGTAAATCAGCCCATGGCCATACATATGACCTCCGGCAGAACCTGAACAATAAAGCAGGACACACCAGATCAATCTACGGATCGCGAGGATGTGCCTCAACACGTGACAACGGCCACCTGTTCGGACGTGACAAACCCAGTCACGCGCGGGCCGAACACCAGAGACGGACTCCATCAGAGCTGTGTCATGATAGGTCCGATATAGAGGCCCCGCACACCCTCATTGCTTCACTGATGAGGTCCTGGATCACGAATTCCCAAAAGGATTGAAACCAGTGAATATAGAATCATACGATGGAACCATGGAGCCCGCGGTGTGGATAGAGGACTTCATTCTCCACATCCATATGGCCCGCGGAGATGATCTCCACGCCATCAAATACCTCCCTCTAAAACTCAAAGGGCCAGCTCGGCATTGGCTAAATAGTCTGCCTGAAAATTCCATTGGCAGCTGGGAGGACTTGGAAGAGGCTTTCCAAGATAACTTCCAAGGTACATATGTTCGACCTCCGGACGCTGATGACATAAGCCATATAGTTCAACATCCCGGAGAGTCCGCCAGGAAATTCTGGACAAGGTTTCTAACTAAAAAGAACCAAATCGTTGACTGTCTGGATGCTGAAGCTCTAGCATCTTTCAAACATAGCATCCGTGATGAATGGCTCGCTCGCCACCTCGGCCAAGAAAAGCCAAAATCCATGGCGGCCCTCATGGCACTCATGACCCGCTTTTGTGCGGGCGAGGACAGTTGGTTGGCCCATTGCAAAAACAATGCAAGCGACACCGGCACCTCTGAAGTAAAAATCAACCAAGACAAGTCTCGACGCAATAGATACAAGCGCCGAAACAACAGTGACAACACCGAGGATACGGCGGTCATCGCCGAATTCAGTGGCTCTAAGTCCGATCAGCGAAAGAAGCTGATCCAAAAGAACAATTCGGGCCCATCCAGCTTGGACCGCATACTTGATCGTCCATGCCAGATTCACGGCACCCCCGACAAGCCTCCTAATCATACAAATAGAGAGTGCTGGGTTTTCAAACAGGCTGACAAATTAAACACCAAGAACAGGGAAAAAGGATCGCAAAGCGAGGAGGACGACGAAGAGCCACAGCAGCCAAACAAAGGGGGATAGAGGAAGTTTCCCCCTCAGGTCAAAATGGTGAACATGATATATGCCACACACATCCCCAAGAGGGAGCGCAAGCGTGCGCTTAGGGACGTCTACGCGGTAGAGCCAGTCGCCCCAAAATTCAATCCATGGTCGTCGTGCCCGATCACTTTCGATCGTCGGGACCACCCGACCAGTATCCGTCATGGGGGCTCAGCCGCACTAGTCTTAGACCCAATAATTGATGGGTTTCACCTGACTCGCGTCCTTATGGACGGTGGTAGCAGCCTCAATCTACTCTATCAGGAGACAGCGCGGAAAATGGGCAATTAACCCATCAAGGATCAAGCCTACAAGGACTACCTTTAAATGAGTCATACCAGGTGTAGATGCCCGCTGTACGGGCTCAAGCACATTAGAGGTTGTCTTCGGATCTCCGGACAACTTCCGAAGCGAGGAGTTAATCTTTGATATCGTCCCATTCCATGGCGGCTATCGTGCACTGCTCAGATGAACTGCATTTGCTCAATTCAATGCAGTGCCACACTAGGCTTATCTCAAGTTCAAGAGCCCGGTCCACGTGGTGTCACAAGAGCCAATGGCAATACGGAATGCTCTCTCCATACAGAAGAGCACACAGTTGCCCTAGCAGCAGAAGTACAAAGTGGACTTCTCAAGCAGAACCTTTATTCGGTTGCCGGGCCCGCAGACACCCTTAAGAGGGTCCGAACTACTCTGCAGCAGGAGAGCTCGGCTTGTCAGGAGCTCAACTAGCAATCCGTCCTCCGTCTTAGTCCCGATAAAGTGGTAGAATTCTTGCCGCATGTACATAACTACGCACTTAAAATTCCATGGGAATTGACGGAGGCATAGATAGCTTGTGGTCCATGGCATGGCTCAACCGACATCGGATACACACATACTTTCACTTTTGCTTGTTTTCTTTTAGGTTTTAATCCTAAAGGCCCAATCGGGTGGTCTGGTCATCGGTCCTTTTGAAGGATAAATACACCAAGATGGCGAGGAGCGCAGAAACCTGGGGACTGTTTAGGTGATTCCATTAACGATAACTCTACCTGTTTTTCAAGACCCACATACAGCCCTCCCCTGGTTTCGGCATGTTAAATAGCCTACTTCTTATTGCACTATTCGTATCAATGCGCCTTGATGTACTAATTACCTTACAAGGAAAACAGTTTGTAGCTGGAGCTCTAGGACCCTAGCTTTTTAGCTTTACGTCTTCTTTGTTTTCTTTCTCTCTTTTCTTTTTCAGATTCCCTATGGATAACCCCATCAGCTAGCACCCGTACACTTTGGTACATTCGACGTTTGCAAGGGGCTTTATAGCACCCCACATTACGGCAACAAAAGTCCGAACACTTCTTATAAGTATAGTTCGGCACCCCGAATTTAGCATTATATGCATTGGCTCCGAATCATGTCTTTGGTAAATAGTTGGGTTGCCCGGCTCCTGTGCTTGCTACCCTATGTTTCGCTACATCTGCTTGGGTATGTGGAAGAGGAAAAAAAGGAGTTTCAGGTGGGCAAAAGAGCTTATGAACGTGTCGGGCTTCTATTTACAACATATTGTGGTCATAATCCAGTAAATTTTACGACCTAGGATGTTCATTCTATGGACCTGACGAATCCATTTGACTGTGAGTGCCGAAAACCGTGCTGGAGATAGATGTTGGTGCCCTTTTCAACCTAGGTCTTTTTGTAAACATGATGAAGAATTAACACTTGTGCTTTTGTACAGTTTGTAAGCTCGAGTTAGATGCTCTTGCCATTTCCAACTCGGCTGTGACTATCATATTTTCTTTGAAGCAAGGCAAATGGCTTGCTAGTCGTTTAATTTAGAGTGAAATGTTGTAACAACTAACAAATCCCAACCAAGGGAAATAACATAACTCTCGCCGGCTGCTTGAGCTCACTGTGCATTACAGAAGCCAAGTGATTAGCTCCCACCAGCACCCACAAACTTATTCCAAACTAGCACATCAAATGGGTTGTAAATTTTCATAGGAAAGGCTGCATGACCGTGATAGATTTGGATTCTGACATTTGGGACCCGCGACGAAATAGCCTACCCAAGGTGGTGTCGACTTACTAGCCAGTCAACAAACGATTCTGCCTACCAGCCGTTGGATTGACATCCAACATCTGTCGAGTATCTTCTATCTCTTGTCTTCTTCTTCCTCCAGCCACCCGAACCAAATCACCCCATCGGGTCCGCCTGCTCCCGCCTCCCATGGCTGGCTGCGCCTCCGCCGCCCTACCCTACGTACCCTCCATCGTTGGCCAGTCCCTACCTCTATTCCCCCACACATCATGTTATTCTTCGGCGACGTCAGCCCCAACACGCACCCGCACCCGAACCAGTCAACCCTCGTACTCCCCTCTGCCAACGACTGGACCGGCGCATCTTCCACGACTCATGTTTGTTCTGTCCGAGGCCTCGTCATCGTCCTCCGCCTTGCGGCCTTGGTTCGCTCGTCGTGCGCGGTGCACTGCCCTCTTGCGTTGTCAACGTCGTCAACAACCAAGAGGAATAAGGAGATGATTGTACATGGAGAGGATGACAGTAGGGACCCACCAGCGTCATGGCAGTACGCCAGCAAGTGCCTCTATATTACAAGCCCAAAAATATGGTTCCTCCTAATGGTTGGACATCTGGGGCTCACGCCATTGTCAATGTAGTCAATAAACGAGAGAATTACACTACGAGCGGCTGACACCAGGGACCCAGCAGGTCACGCTGTTTTTTTTGAGGAACAAGCAGTTGTTATTTATACCAGTTTTAGCGACGGATCAGGGTAGCAACGGGGCTGTGCGGGGGCTGTGGCCCGTCTAGCCAGGGTTTTATTTATGTTTACCACATCATGAGCCCAGTTGTGTTTTTTTTCTTGCTGAAAATGGCTAGCCCAGTTCTATTTTTTAAAAGAAATACCCAAACGAGGCCTACTTGCTTTATCAGCCCTGCTGGCTGCAATCTTTCAAGACGAGGAGAGTTTCATTCGGTTTGCCCAAAAATGGGTTGTACATTTTTTGAACACATCAAACTGGGAATTAGTTTCAATTCTTTTTCATTGCAACATTTTAAATTCCATTAATTTTTATGCATGGAAAATTATTTGGATTTTATATTTATATAAATTATTTTTAACATAGTTTGAATGTGAATCGATATTTCGGGATTAAAAACAGTTGACCGCACCGAAATATGCAAAAATTCGTATACTTTTTAACCGTGGCCACAATATGGGGTGTAATGCTAACAAAAAGAAGATGGGCTCCAGAAAAATTCTTAAGAATTAGCAAATGGGATGTACATTATTAGAAATAATGCACACGAGAGCAGTGACTATTGGATGTCCATCCAACGGCTGTCGTGCTTCTTCAATCTCTGCTTTTCCTACTCCAGCCGCTCAAACAAGCACCGGCGGGACTACCTGCTCCCTCCTCCCGCGGCCGGCTATGCTGCCGCTTAGGCCTCACCGCCCCATCGTACTCCCATTGCTGGCCTAGCCATCCCTCTACTCAACCACACCTGCTGTTATTCTCCGGGGACGACAGACTGTCGGTGTTCTGGGAACGGGGGTCCCCAGACTTGCCTGCCTGCGGCCTGCGGCGTGGCTCAAGTGGGGCCCAGCGCGGCCCGTCTTCATCAGCTCAAACTCAATACGCTCACGAGGGGCCAAGCCTCGCGGTGCGGATGACAGAGAGCTTCCTCTGAGGCAGCCTCATCAGGCAGGCTCACGAGGAGGCGGAGAGATCAGGGCAGGGGTACCTCGAACCCATGACGCAAGCCATGACGATCGAGACCAGGCGGGCGCCGGCCTGCGCAGTGTCCTTGTTTCCCCTTTGGTGCAAAGGGGGCAAGCACAGGCCAAGGCATCAGGCAAAGGTTACCATTCCGGTGCAACGAGACCAAGACCAGCAGAGCGTCAGGACGGAGGTCACCGTGGAGCCCAAGACGGCGTCATCACTAGTACTTTTGGCAGCCGAAGACCACCTTTGATCAGGATAACTTGTACTAGATGTTCCCCTTTAAAATGGCCAATTGTTGGCGCCCTTCCCGCTCATTATTTTGGGCAGAGGCCCATGGCCTCTATAAATAGAGCTAGCCACCATAGAGTAGAGGAGAGACGCCCCCGGAGACCCCGGAGAGATCAAGACACCCAGACATCTAGAGATCTGGTAGAACCCTAGCAGAGAGAGAGAGAGAGAGAGGCGACTGAACTCACCCTAGCAGTTTGTCGCACCAGCTCAAGAACACCTCTCGCGAGGCTCTTCTTCCTGTGTACTGTTCATCTGCAGCCCCTGAGGCAATCCACCGCACCACAAACTGGAGTAGGGTATTACACCACAACGGTGGACCGAACCAGTATAAACCTCGGGTCCCTTGTGTTGTTCGTTGTTTCCAGCTTAGATCACGCGAGGAGATTGGGCGTAGATCGGTAGGGGAGAGATCTCTGCGCGCACCCCAGTGTTCAAACCTCAAGGGTATGCCGGAACCCGAAATCCGACATTTGGCGTGCTAGGTAGAGGTGCGCCCGAATCTTTCTTCCGCTGTTTGCGTGTGATCTTTCGTCGTGTCCATGGCTGACGCTCGTCGGGCTCGCGCCGAGCGCCGGGCTTCTCTCGCCACCCGCGTCACCCAGACGGCGCCCGTCGGCGGACGTCCTCGTCGTTCCCCATCGCCTGCCGCCAACGCCGCCACCGGCCCAGCAGGGAACAAGCAGCAGGCGTCGTCCCAGCATCCTTCAGTACGGCAGGGGGGCCGCACCGCCACACCGTCGCTGACTACAGCCGCTTCATTGTCCCATGCCCGTCACGCCCCCACGGACGCGCACACCGCGCTGCTCCTAGCAATAGAGCTCGTGCACAACCGCCCCGTCGACGACCTCTATGAGGACTGGCTTTCCCACATCACCGAGCTCGTCTGCACCGCAGGGGGCTCCCCCTTGCCGTCCCTCTCGCTGCCTCGCCCTCCATTCCGCACAGGAGGCGGGGATCAGGAGGCGCCGCCACCACGTCCTCCCCAAGAAGGCGCCCTGGCTCCAAGACGCGCAGCCCTAGGGCGAGACCCTCCGCGTCCGGCGCCTGCGCAGCAAGAAAGGAGCTGCCAAGAGATCCCTCGTCCCTAAGAAGGTGCTCACGCGCTCCCAGCGCCGGCGCGCCAAGATCGCGTCCTTGCACCTCCACGCCAAGACCCCGCGCTGCTCCAAGCGGCGGCGCGCGGTAATCCCCAGGAGCAAGCCCAGTACTAGCAAAAGGCACCGGTGGCCACAGCAGGCTGCCGCGCTCTCACCCCCGAGCTACGCGGCGTCGCATGGCCAGGCAAGTTCAAGCCTGACCTGCCCCCTCGCTACGATGGCACGGCGGACCCCGCGGAGTTCCTACAGCTCTACGAGCTGTGCATCGAAGCCACCAACGGAGACGAAAGGGTCATGGCGAACTGGTTTCCCATGGTGCTCAAGGACGGGGCCCGCACCTGGCTCCTGAACATGGCTCCTGGCACGATCTCCTCCTGGGACGAGATGCGCACTCGCTTGATTGCCAACTTCCAGGGCACTCGCGACCGGCCCCCGGCCGTGAGCGATCTGCACCGCATCAAGCTGCAGTAAGGGGAAACCCTGCAGAAATATATCCAGCGCTTCAACAACACTCGCCTCAAGATCCCCAAGGTGACTGAAGAAGCCATCATCTCGGCCTTCTCCGATGGCGTACATGACATCAAGATGAAGGAGGAGCTAGCAATCAATGAAGACATGTGCACATCCCTGGAGCTGTTCAACTCGGTGACCAAGTGCGCCAGGGCTGAGGAAGGGCGCCTTCCCCTCCTCAAACTCCCGGCTGCTGACCCAGAAGAGAAGAAGCCCAAGGCCAAGGAAGTGAAGTGCAAGGGGCTGCCATGCTTGCAGCGGAGCCAGACACCAAGCGAGGCAGGGATCAGCCTGTGTCATCCAAGGGCAGCCGGTACTGAGTGTACCACGACCTCCACACCCACAACACCAACGAATGTCAAGAGCTCAGGGCCGTGAGAGATGGACGTGTCGGCCGACGCCCCGAGCGCAACGACAGGGGCTATTCCCGAGGAGGAGGAAGAGGTGGCAGACGATAGAAAGACCGTGGCCCTCACCAAGGGTGGCCTGACCGACCTCACGAGGATCACTGGCAGGACCAGCCTCGAGAGGGAGGCTAGAGAGGTCAGCCTCGTGAGGATCGCCCGCACGGCAACGCAGGCCTTCCTCCTCTGCCGCCACCGCCAAGGAGGAACGAAGACCGACATCAAGACGAGGGAGCTGGGGGCTTCCAGGAGCCGCGCGCAATCGCTTGCATCTTGGGTGGCGTGCAGGCCCCAGCCTCACAGCGCATCTTCAAGCAGTTTGCTCGCGAGGTGAATGCAGTCCTCCCCAAGCTTGAGGCCACGCGCCCTCTCAGGTGGTCTGCGTGTGCTATCACGTTCAGCTCAGCGGATCAGCTCAAGTGCGCGGCAATGGCCGGAGTCCTCCCGATGCTTTGCTCCCCAGTCATCAGCAATGTGCAGGTCACCAGGACCCTCATGAACGGCGGAGCAGGACTCAACGTCCTATCCGTCGAGACGTTCGACAGTCTTCAAGTGCCATACGATCAACTTCAGCCAACCAAGCCATTCTCAGGAGTCACTGATGGTTCCACTGTTCCCATAGGGCAGGTTCGCCTTCCAGTCACCTTCGGATAGCACAACAACTACCGCACCAAGCTCATCGACTTCGACATTGCCCACATCTGCCTGCCATACAACGCCATCCTCAGGTACCCAGCCCTGGCCAAGTTCATGGCAGTGACTCACTGTGGATACAATGTCCTCAAGATGCCAGGAAGCGGTGGAATCATCACCGTACCCTGTGAAGAAAGGGACGCAGTGTGTTCACTTGAGCGCGCGTTCCAAGCCGCAGCAACCGAAGACCCGAACCACAGAAACGGAAGACTTCCCGAGGCGACCCCCAAGAAGAAGAAGGTTACGCCTGGCCTAAGCCATAAGGTGGCAGGCGCCTCCGGAGGTGTTGGGCCAGGATCTGTGCCCACTCAGGGAGCGCCACCCTCTCTCGCATAGGAAGGCGCACCCAGCGCCCTCCTCAGGCAGGGCTCGGGGGCTCTTTCTTGGAAAGCCACTGACCTTTCCGAGGTCGCGAGGGAGGCGCTTGGGCACCACTTGGAGGGGTGCTTCCAGGCACGTTTCCCTCAGGAAGGTACAAGGCAAGGAAGACCAAACCCTCAGGAGTTCATCGCAAGCAACAGTCAGGAGCTACAGGAGTCGAGAGTCATGCGCGGCAGCCGCCACTTGCTCGCCATAGCCCCACATGCAGGCGAGGATAGTGGGCTGCACGTCTGCATTGACGTGCCAGGACTCAACCGAGCTGCGGCTCAGGAGCGCCTCTGGCCTTCGCGCGTGGGGCGTTGCGAGGGTCCACCTCACAGCTATGTTCGCATGCCTTTCGGCCTGCCGAGTGTGGTCGCCGCTCATCAGCGCCTGCTGAGGAGCATTCTGGAGGCTCAGGAGGTCAGGCATTGTGCGGTCTTGGCGGAGATGGAGATGGCCCTCGGAAACCCACTAGTGCCCCCGGATCCTCCCGAATCTCCTAGGCCTGGGGGCTCATGAGGATCGACGTCTTCACCGCGCATCGCCCGCTTCTTCAACATCACTCCATCTTCAACGACACCAGGTGACATCTTTCTAAGTTCTGTTTTTAGCTGGGAGCGCCCACAGGGCCGCATCATTCCCAGGTCGTGTGGGTCCGTCCCTGCGGCATGTATCCGTTTTGCTTATGCTCTTTGCTTACCTTGTCGGGGGCACCCCTCGGGCTGCATCATCCCCGAGCTGCTCGGGCCTGGCCCAGTGGCGTTTGCTTTTCCCGCATCTACTTAAAATGAATTTGCTCTTTTGCGCTTACTTGTCACCTGCTGCTTATCACGAACTTCTCCGCTTTCATGCAAAGCGCTTGCACGTTAAAAGGGGGGTACCTGAGCATCGTGACTCATGGGCTCCTACTGGCTCTCCAGCCCTCACCCCCTGGCCTCGACCCACGGCATCGCGACCTGTCATACCAGCGGCGGCTGAGCTAGCTCGGGGGCCTGGACCTAAGGACGTAGAGCATTTGCATTCTAACCACCCTACAGGAACACACCATTGATAAAGGCCCAGAGCCAGGCGCAACCCGCCTCGAGGTAGGGCCTCGTGAGTCTCGCGCTGGCTCATGAGTGCCCAGATACACCTCTCCTAGCCCTACCGTGCCGGGCACGTGTCAGGGCGGGGCTGTACATGATGAAGCTGTGTACCTAGGGTAGGGTCACGGACCTGTCCTAACTGCCCTACCCAAGGACACCTCTAGAATAAATCACCTTTCAATCGACTTGGAGGTGTTCCACTCGACAGACTCGAAGACATTCGACCAAGAAGCAATTACTCGACCAAGATCCAACCACTGGAAGGCCAGGAGACCTAAAGTCACTCCGCACGCTAACGATCAGTCATTAAGTAGCTTTTATGGTCATCATAGCACTTTATTACTAGCATTATCAGTAACGCCCTACCTTAATGTACATTGAACCCTTCGTAACGAGGGCTGGCCGGGGTCCTGGCGCACTCTATATAAGCCACCCCCCTCCTCCGAGACAAGGGTTCGGACCTCTGTAGCTCATACACACATAATCCAGTCGACCACCTCCAGGCTCCGTGACGTAGGGCTTTTACTTCTTCCGAGAAGGGACTGAACTCGTAAACCTTGCGTCCTTACAACCTCTCCATAGCTAAGACCTCGCCTCTCCATACTTACCCCCCTACATCACTGTCAGAGTTAGAACCATGACAGTTGGCACCCACCGTGGGGCAAGGAGTCTTAGCGCCTAGTTGGAGAAGTTGCGATTTTTTCCGATCTCCTTGATCATGGTTTCGGGCGGAGCTTTGGTGGAGGGCCGCGAGATCCGTCTCGGCGCGCTCACGTTCATTGGCGACGACTCTGCTTGGCTTCAGGAGGCTCCACTCGACGTCGACGCGCTCCCCGTCCGTGGGGCGACGCACTTTCGCGCATGCGTCCGTGGTGTCCTCCTGCGGCAGCCGTCGACCCAGTATCGGTCGGCTCCCGTGGCATCTCCCCGCCCTGTTTCTCGCCGGTGCAAGCGCTTCGGTCGGTCGAGGCTTCAGAGGTGGGTGAGGCATGCAGTGGCCCGCCAGTCGGCCACCCCACAAGTCGCGGCAATCGAGCCCGATGAATCCCTCTACGGCCTGTTCGACTGGCTCCGCAGAGACCGCATCCGAATGCGACAGCAGTGACCCAGCTGCAGAGGTTCTGGTGATCGATGGGCCACACAGTCCTCCCGGTTTCCCCCGCGCTGACGGAGGCGCGGATGGGGGCGACCCATCGCGTCCTCACGAGGAGTATCTCCTCGAGCCTCTCACGTCGTTGCAGCGGGAGGAACTTCGCCGCTGGAACATGGATGCACTCCACACTCCTATCGTTGGAGAAACCCCCGAGGCCCGAGCCTTGGAGGACGCGCGCTTGGCTAACTTGGCTGAGCGCAATCGACTGGAGAATCTCCAGTGAATACTCGACGAGCGAGCGCGTCAACGGGCTCCAGAATCCAGTCGACGTCAAATCTTCCGCCCCCGCAGGTATATCATACTCCGATTCAGAATTTGGCGGCTGCGGCCCGTATAGCAGATTCAATTCAGCCCTCCCAGTCAGAGGCTGGCAGAGGCTTGTTGCAAATCAGAGCGTTGCTCCGGGCAGCGGGAGACCAGAATTCCGCTGTTTCTCAGTCACTGATTCGATCGTGATGATCAACGTCGAGTGCCAACCCCTCCCCCGAGGAGTGGATCATATGTGCCTCGACAGTAGGTGGACAGACGCCCTCATAGTGTTGGGCGGAGAATTCCAGTCGACCCCAGGGAACCGGGCTTTGATGCGAGATCCATTCTCATTCAAGGTTTGGTCGACAGGAATAGAGCTCACCGAGAAGGCCGCGACAGAGATGCACCTACCAGTAGCAGATTACATGTTTCAGGGCCGGAGTGTTTCAGTCGAGCCATCAGAGCCGCTGTAATTCCTCCCAACTTCAGGTTGGTGATTGGAGTTAGTAAGTTCACTGGTGATTCCAAGCCCGATACTTGGCTCGAAGATTATCGAGTGGCTGTCCAGATTGGCGGTGGGAACGATGAGGTAGCCATGAAGCACCTGCCTCTCATGTTAGAAGGCTCGTCCAGAGTGTGGCTGAATCAGTTAGCACCCAGCAGCATTTACACTTGGGAGGATCTCTCCCGAGTGTTTGTCACCACATTTGAAGGAACATGCAAGCGACCTGCAGGCCTTACCGAATTGAGGTCTTGCATGCAGAAACCGAATGAAACTCTGAGGGATTACATCCAGAGGTGGATCACATTGCATCACACAGTTGAAAATGTACCAGATCATCAAGCAGTTTGTGCCTTTAAAGAAGGCGTTGAGTACAGAGAACTGAATCTGAAGTTCGGTCGAACCGGAGAGATGTCTCTAAATCGGATGATGGAGATTGCCACCAAGTACGCTAATGGTGAAGATGAGGATCGACTCTGGAGTTGCAAGCATAAAGCAGTCGCCCAGGAAACCGGAGGAAATTCTAGTCGGAAACAGAAGCAGAAAGCCGAGCCAGCCGCTCCTGGGGAGGCCCTGGCCGTAACCTAGGGAAAATTTAAGGGAAAACCCAAAGGACCTTGGAACCCCAAGAAAGTTAAAGACCAAGATGGAAATGATGTTTTGGATCTACCGTGCCACATCCACACCAAGAAAGATGAAGAGGGTAAACTTATTTACCCAAAGCATACCACTCGACAGTGTCGGCTTCTGATCCAGCAGTTTCAGGGCAAGCAGTCCAAAGATAAGGAAAAGGAGTCGGACAAAGTTGAGGACAAGGAAGATAGTGACGATGGGTACCCCCAGGTCAATTCCCCCTGATGATTTTTGCTGATGTTGAGAGCAAAAGTCGACTGAAGGTTATTAACCATGAGGTAAATATGGTTGCTCCGGCAACACCTAATTATCTGAAGTGGTCCCAGACTGCCATCACATTCGACCAGTCTGATCACCCTACGCACATTGCCACCCCCGGGAGGCAAGCTCTGGTGGTCGACCCAGTTGTCGAAGGCACTAGACTGACCAAAGTCCTGATGGATGGATGCAGCGGTTTGAACATACTGTATGCAGAAACATTGAAAGGGATGGGCATTCCAATGTCCAGGCTCAGCACCAGTAACATGAGTTTGCATGGAGTCATTCCTGGGAAGAAAGCCGAGTCACTCGGCCAAATTGCTCTTGATGTGGTTTTCGGTGATTCCAAGAATTACCGCAAGGAAAAGTTGACATTCGAAGTCGTGGATTTCCAAAGTGCTTATCATGCTATTTTGGGCAGGCCAGCCTATGCACGCTTCATGGCTCGACCATGTTATGTGTATCTCAAGTTGAAGATGCCTGGTCCCAAAGGTGTGATCACTGTTACAGGAAATCAGAAGAAAGCAGAAGAGTGTTTTCAGAAAGGCTCAAAGATTGCTGACGCTCAGATGGCGGTGGTCGAGCTGCAAGGGTATCAGAAGACTGCTGATCCGAGTGAGTTGCTACGAGCTAAGAAGCCTGCTTCAGAATCCACTTTTCAGCCGTTCGGTGAAAGAAAGGCAGTTCACATTCACCCGACCGATCTAAACGCTGCTCCAACTCACATCTCAACAACGGTCGACTCCAAATAGGAAGAAGCGCTCATCCAGTTCCTCCGTGAGAACTGGGACATCTTCGCATGGAAGCCTGCTGACATGCCTGGAGTTCCCAGGGGGCTGGCTGAGCACCGTCTACGAGTCGACCCAAAATTTAAACCTATGAAAGAACATCTTCGACGGTCCACCGTCCAGAAGAGGAAGGCCATTGGTGAGGAGGTGGCTCGGCTCTTAGCAGCGGAGTTCATCCGAGAAATTTACCACTCCGAGTGGCTCGCCAATGTTGTCATGGTCCCCAAGAAGGACAAGTCACTTTGCATGTGCATTGATTTCAAGCATATCAATCGGGCCTGCCCAAAAGATCATTTTCCTCTCCCCCGTATCGACCAGATAGTCGACTCGACTACGGGATGTGAGCGTTTGTCTTTCCTAGACGCCTATTCCGGATACCATCAGATCCGTCTGTACGGGCCCGACGAGATCAAAACAGCTTTCATCACTCCATTTGGGTGCTTCTGTTATGTCACCATGCCGTTCGGCCTCAAGAATGCCGGAGCCACGTTCATGAGGATGATTCAGAAGTGTTTGCTCACTCAAATCAGTTGGAATGTGGAGGCATACATGGATGATATTGTGGTCAAGTCACGGAAGGGTTCCGACCTGGTGACTGACCTTGCTGAAACCTTTGCCAACCTCAGGAGGTATGATATCAAGCTCAATCCGTCAAAGTGCACGTTCAAAGTTCCAGGTGGGAAGTTACTCGGTTTTCTCGTTTCCGAACGGGGAATCGACGCTAATCCTGAAAAAATTGGTACTATACTCCGGATGAAACGTCCTGTGCGTGTGCATGACGTCCAGAAGCTTACAGGATGCTTGGCCGCTTTAAGTCGATTCATCTCTCGCCTCGGTGAGAAGGCATTGCCTCTTTACCGACTGATGAAGAAGTCCGACAAGTTCGAGTGGACTCCAGAAGCTGATGCAGCGTTACAAAGCTCAAAGCTCTGCTCTCCACCCAGCCGGTGCTTGCTGCCCCAATCAGCAAGGAGCCTTTGTTGATTTACATTGCAGCCACAAGACAAGTTGTCAGTACAGTACTTATGGTCGAGCAGGAAGAAGAAGGAAAGGCCTTCAAAGTTCAGCGCCCAGTATATTATGTTTCTGAAGTTTTGACTCCTTCAAAGCAAAGATATCCTCATTACCAGAAGCTTGTATATGGGATTTATATGACCACGAAGAAGGTTGCACATTACTTCTCTGATCATTCCATTATAGTCGTCAGCGACGCTCCACTATCAGAGATTTTGCACAACAGAGATGCAACTGGTCGAGTGGCCAAATGGGCGATTGAACTTCTTCCCCTAGATATCAAGTTTGAGGCAAAGAAAGCTATCAAGTCCCAAGCAATTGCAGATTTCGTCGCCGAGTGGATCGAATAGCAACTTCCGACTCAAGGTCACTCGGAGCACTGGACCATGTTCTTCGATGGATGTAAGATGCTGACTGGTTCCGGTGCTGGGGTAGTATTGGTTTCCCCCCGAGGAGATAAGCTCAGATATGTTCTCCAGATTCACTTCGATTCCTCCAATAACGAAGCAGAACAAGCCCGGCAAGACGCAGTCGACCTCCTGGAAGAAGAAAGAGAAATGGGTATGATCCAATCGACCATTTATCAACAAGACTTGCGTCGATTCCATGCCATAAATGTGAAGAGTCGAGCCTTCCAAGAAGGAGATTTGGTCCTTCGAGTGGATCAATAGAAACCACACAAGCTCGCTCCTACTTGGGAAGGTCCCTTCATCGTCACCAGAGTCCTCCACAATGGAGCGTATCACCTTTACAATGTCGATCGCCAGATCAATGAGCCACGAGCTTGGAATAAGAAAAACTTCTGTAGTCTATTTATCAAAGACAAGAGTGTTACAAATTTTCCTATAATTGTTGTTGCTTTTGTTTGCGTGTGAAATCCCCCAGTGGGTGGCTTAGCTGCGAATCCGTTTCGCCTAAGTTTGTAAAAAAAATAAAAATCCTACCGAGTGGCGAGCCAGACACCCACTCGGAGGCTTAGCTGCAGCTCAGTGCTCGCCTAAGTATTTAAAAATCCTACCGAGTGGTGAGCGAGACTCCCACTCGGAGGCTTAGCTGCAGCACAATGCTCGCCTAAGTGTTTAAAATTCCTACCGAGTGGCGAGCCAGACTCCCACTCGGAGGCTTAGCTGCAGCTCAGTGCTCGCCTAAGTGTTTAAAAATCCTACCGAGTGGTGAGCGAGACTCCCACTCGGAGGCTTAGCTGCAGCACAATGCTCGCCTAAGTGTTTAAAATTCCTACCGAGTGGCGAGCCAGACTCCCACTCGGAGGCTTAGCTGCAGCTCAGTGCTCGCCTAAGTGTTTAAAAATCCTACCGAGTGGTGAGCGAGACTCCCACTCGGAGGCTTAGCTGCAGCACAATGCTCGCCTAAGTGTTTAAAATTCCTACCGAGTGGTGAGCCAGACTCCCACTCGGAGGCTTAGCTGCAGCTCAGTGCTCGCCTAAGTGTTTAAAAATCCTACCGAGTGGTGAGCCAGACTCCCACTCGGATGCTTAGCTGCAGCCCAGTGCTCGCCCAAGTGTTTAAAAATCCTACCGACTGGAGAGAAAACCTCCCACTCGGAGGCTTAGCTGCAGCACAATGCTCGCCTAAGTTTTTAAAATTCCTACCGAGTGGTGAGCCAGACTCCCACTCGGAGGCTTAGCTGCAGCCCAGTGCTCGCCTAAGTGTTTAAAAATCCTACCGAGTGGTGAGCCAGACTTCCACTCGGAGGCTTAGCTGCAGCCCAGTGTCGCCTAAGTGTTTAAAAATCCTACCGAGTGGTGAGCCAGACTCCCACTCGGAGGCTTAGCTGCAGCCCAGTGCTCGCCTAAGTGTTTAAAAATCCTACCGAGTGGAGAGCAGACCTCCCAATCGGGGGCTTAGCTGCAGTCCAGTACTCGCCTAAGTTTGAAAAAAATCCTACCAAGTGGAGAGCAGACCTCCCACTCGGGGGCTTAGCTGCAGTCCAGTACTCGCCTAAGTTTGAAAAAATCCTACCGAGTGGAGAGCAGACCTCCCACTCGGGGGCTTAGCTGCAGTCCAGTACTCGCCTAAGTTTTTAAAATCCTACCGAGTGGAGAGCAGACCTTCCACTCGGAGGCTTAGCTGCAGCCCAGTGCTCGCCTAAGTATGGAAGACATCCCAATCCGCAAGGACGACGAGGTGCAAATCGACTGCTACCTTCTCCTTCGGAGCTACACCACAAATACAAAGTTATTTTGAGTGAAGAACAAGTTCCACTCGACAGATAATTCATGAAGATATTCCACGATAAATCAAGATCAGATAAGATCCAAAGGTTCTAGACCACAGATCAAAGTACTCGAGCCTCTAGCTCGACAAAGTTTAACGGTTACAAAAACCACTTGGCATTCCGAGGCAAATTTAAGGTGGGACATAAGAGTTTGTTCACTCCGCGGGAGGAGGGCTGACAGGCTCGACGAACTCATCCAGGTCGACGCCATCGGCTATCCGAGTGTCTGCAGCGATGAAAGTCTCCATAAAGGTTCGGAAGTCATGCTTCTGGGTGTTGGCGACCTTGATTGCTGCCAGCTTGTCTTGTCACACCTCCTTGCAGTGGACACGAACCAAGGACAGAGCCACATCAGCGCCACACCGAGCAGAAGACTTCTTCCACTCCTGCACTCGGTCAGGGATTCCGTTAAGTCGAGTCATCAGAGACTCGAGATCGTTTTGGAGCGTAGCCTCTGGCCAAAGTGCCGGGTCGATCCGTGACATGGTGACCTTCAGTCGAGCCAAGTAGTCCACGGCACCGTCGATGCGAGATTCCAGTCGGAGCAGATTCATGGCAGTTTCATCTTTCACGGGAGAGTTGATTGGATCCAAACCTGGTTCGATCCGCCCAGTCTCCTCTTCAAAGTTCTGGCAAAACTCTGCATTCACGATCCAAGGATAAGTCAATTTTCATACACTGAGTCGACACAAAAAAACACCAATCAGAACTGAATGTGCACCTTCAAGCTTGATGTACAACTTCTTGGCGAGGCTCCTCAAGTAGCTCTCCAGATCGTCCCTCCTGCGAGCGATGCCTTCCATCTTTTCGTTCAGGTTGAGGTTATCCTTCTTCCAACGTGTACACTCCCTGTTGGCTTCATTCAGAGCGGTCTTCAGCCTGGTATTCTCTTCTTCTAACTGGCCGACCGAAGCCAGCTTCTGTTCGGCCAGAGCGGTCTTGTCGTCAGCCTCCTTACGGGCAGCAACCAAGTCCTGATCCTTCTTCGCTAGAGCTTCTCTCAGTTTTTCTGCAAAGAAATGATGATTGATTCGGAAATAGCAGAAGGGTACTCAAGCCTAAAAACTAACCAGTCGACAAAATCGTCTTACCTGCGGCGCCGTCTCTAACCTTTTGCAGCTCTGTCCTGGCCCGCTCCAGATCGAGGTTCAGTTGAATCTGCTACTTCTCCAAGTCAGCAAAGCGAGCTCCAAGATCGCAAGATTTCTGAAATCAAAGGGGAGAAGTTATCGTTACAGCAAAAAAACAACAACAAAGGCAATAAATACTAAGACTACGGTCGACTGCCAGCAGTCCACCATAGTCTCGGGGACTACACCCAGTGGGTGCACTTAGCGTGCCCCCACCGGTTCTGATCCCACTCGACCGGCCCGCCGAAGTCGAGTTCAAAGAAAAAAGGGAGAAAGAAAGTAGAGCTTAGACTACAGTCGACTGCCAGCAGTCCACCATAGTCTCGGGGACTACACCCAGTGGGTGCACTTAGCGTGCCCCCACCGGTTCTGATCCCACTCGACCGGCCCGCCGAAGTCGAGTTCAAAGAAAAAAGGGAGAAAGAAAGTAGAGCTTAGACTACAGTCGACTGCCAGCAGTCCACCATAGTCTCGGGGACTACACCCAGTGGGTGCACTTAGCGTGCCCCCACCGGTTCTGATCCCACTCGACCGGCCCGCCGAAGTCGAGTTCAAAGAAAAAAGGGAGAAAGAAAGTAGAGCTTAGACTACAGTCGACTGCCAGCAGTCCACCATAGTCTCGGGGACTACACCCAGTGGGTGCACTTAGCGTGCCCCCACCGGTTCTGATCCCACTCGACCGGCCCGCCGAAGTCGAGTTCAAAGAAAAAAGGGAGAAAGAAAGTAGAGCTTAGACTACAGTCGACTGCCAGCAGTCCACCATAGTCTCGGGGACTACACCCAGTGGGTGCACTTAGCGTGCCCCCACCGGTTCTGATCCCACTCGACCGGCCCGCCGAAGTCGAGTTCAAAGAAAAAAGGGAGAAAGAAAGTAGAGCTTAGACTACAGTCGACTGCCAGCAGTCCACCATAGTCTCGGGGACTACACCCAGTGGGTGCACTTAGCGTGCCCCCACCGGTTCTGATCCCACTCGACCGGCCCGCCGAAGTCGAGTTCAAAGAAAAAAGGGAGAAAGAAAGTAGAGCTTAGACTACAGTCGACTGCCAGCAGTCCACCATAGTCTCGGGGACTACACCCAGTGGGTGCACTTAGCGTGCCCCCACCGGTTCTGATCCCACTCGACCGGCCCGCCGAAGTCGAGTTCAAAGAAAAAAGGGAGAAAGAAAGTAGAGCTTAGACTACAGTCGACTGCCAGCAGTCCACCATAGTCTCGGGGACTACACCCAGTGGGTGCACTTAGCGTGCCCCCACCGGTTCTGATCCCACTCGACCGGCCCACCGAAGTCGAGTGCAAGAGACAAACTACCAGTTTGGTTTATACATTCGGCAAAATACAAAGACTACAGTCGACTGCCAGCAGTCCACCGTAGTCTCCACTAGTCCAAAACTTCAATCGACGCAACCAGTGGGTGTACAGACGCAAAGATTTTCAGAAAGAATCTTCAGATAGCCGACTAACCTGAACGTTGCTCTAGAGAGCCGAGCTAGAATCATAGGCGGCTTGGCTGGCGTCCCGCACCATCTTCATCTTCTCCATCATAGTGCCCGCGTGGCGTATGGCTTCCCTAGCAGCATTCACCTCGTCCTCTAGGACATGATGGGTCGCAAAAACTGAAGGCGGGTCGACAGGGGCCAGAGCAGTCGAAGAAGAAGGCAAGGCACTCGACAGGGGCTCCGTGAAGGGAACAGAACCCCGATTGACGTTGCCAGCGTCCTGAACGACTGGTTCCGCCCTCGGCATCGATTGTAGTGCCTCACTTGCAGGAGCTCGCCTACTCTTCCTCGTCAAAGACCTCTCGGGCTCTTCATCATCATCAGGGAGGTCAATAATGTTGGGAGCTGTGCAAAGTTCAAATTGCCAAAATCACGTCACCCAGTGATGCACGATGTAGTTGAATCGACCAAAGAAATATGGTATGGCGGAAATCATACCTGGATTAGAAGTGACCGCATCCTCCATCACCTCATCATCATCCCTGTAAGCTGAGGTCCCGGAAGTGGCAGCACTAACAATTCCAAAGTTCGTCCAGTCAAAACAAGAAAAACAAACAGCGCGGAGCGTCGAGTGAATACAAGGAGAGACACTCACGCGGAGGCGACAGGGATATCGATCTTGATCTTTGGCAGCGCCTTCCGAGTCTTCCGCTTTGCAACTTTGGGGTGTTTTGGCGCCTTCTCAGTCGGGGTTGGTGAAGAGACCCGAGGACGCTTCGAAGACTGGCCAGCCTGAGTAGTTGCCTTGTCGCGGGCACTCGGCCGTCCTTGGTCAAGCTTGGATCGTCTCTCTATGCGAGGAGGCGACTCGACTTCTTCCCCATCACTTGAGTCGTCACTTCCACCATCCCCTTCACCATCAAAAGTCCACTCGCCACTTTCTCCACCACTCGCCGCGCCTTCCAGAGCTTGCTCTTGCTCCCCATTGGGCATCGAATACATTTCAGTAATGGCCTGAAAGAAAGCAGGGAGAACAACGTCAGAATTCGGATTACAAGCAAAAACTCAGAATCAGACCTGCTCTGGTACATGCGACTGGTCGAATGGGGGAACTCTCCTGGCTCCTCTCGGATTGTCCTTGTTCCCGGTAATGCTCGACAACCACTTCTCCAGTGTGTCGTCATCGACCTCCTCCGGGTAGATCCAAGTGGAGTCTTCTAGACCCGAATACATCCACATCGGGTGGTCTCGGCCTTGGAGAGGCTGGATGCGCCGCTGAAGGAAGACCTCCAAGAGATCCATACCAGTGACCCCGTCACGAATGAGCTGGACCACTCGGTTGACCAACACCTTCACGTGCGCCTTCTCCTCCGGGAGCACCTTCAAAGGGGAGGGTTTTTCCACTCGGTCCATGGTAAAGGGAGGGAGGCCAGTCGATTGCCCTGGCGTCGACTGGTCTGTGCAGTAGAACCATGTCGATTGCCATCCGCGAACTGAATCAGGAAGAATCATGGCCGGAAAGGAGATTTTTCCCCTCGTCTGGATGCCAAGACCCCCACACATCTGGATCACTTGGGTCCTCTCATCACTCGGATTAGCCTTTTTCACTGTCTGGGAGCGACAAGTGAAAATATGCTTGAAAAGACCCCAGTGAGGTCGACAACCCAAGAAGTTCTCACATAAGGAAATGAACGCGGCAAGATAAACGATTGAGTTGGGGGTAAAATGGTGGAGTTGAGCCCCAAAGAAGTTCACAAACCCTCGGAAGAAAGGATGAGCAGGCAAGGAAAACCCACGGTCGACGTGGGTGGAAAGAAGAACGCGCTCACCCTCCTGGGGTTGCGGCTCGGATTCCTTCCCCGGAAGCCGCGCCGAGTCATAGGGGATCAGCCCTCCCTCGGCCAAGTCGTCGAGGTCTTCTTGGGATCCAACCCTTCGGCAGGCCAGTCCGCGAGGAAGATCCGCCCCGGCTCGTCGCCTTCCCCTTTGACCTCGCCGTCGCCTTCTTTGCCCGCTCCAGAGCCACTGTCTTCTCCTTCACCATTGTCGTCGACGAGACGCGTGTGGCGCGGTGGCGCTGGAGCGAGAGCGAGCGTAGAGAAGAGGCATGAGGAGGAGAAGAGATAATGGGGCGCACTGTTCGGGAGACTCCGGTCCAACGCCTTATATGAGGCTGCTTCCGAGTGGCTGACAGGTAGGCCCAAATGGCTCTGTCAAAGCCCGTAACGACCGCACGAGCGATACATGGCGAAAAAAGTGGCGCGGGGATCGAGGCGGCTCCGCTCTATCTCGTCCGATTACTGCGGCCTCCCCCGTCCCGCGCGCTTCCCAAAATTCGGATCCCACTAAATCCGGAGGCAGCAAATAACATGTCAGACCAAAGATCTCCTCCGCACCGTCACTCGGAGCCTTACAAGTAAAGAAACTCACTCGGCGAAGAATTAAGAATGGATCAAGGCGACTGAAAAGGGAGTTGCTGTCATCACTCAGGTCCGTTGATCCGAAACAAGATATGCTCACGGCATAGAAAACGAGTCGGAGAAGTCCTCAACTCCTTCCCCACTCAAACCTCGATCCATTCGGGGGCTAATGATGAAGCTGTGTACCTAGGGTAGGGTCACGGACCTATCCTAATAGCCCTACCCAAGGACACCTCTAGAATAAATCACCTTTCAATCGACTTGGAGGTGTTCCACTCGACAGACTCGAAGACATTCGACCAAGAAGCAATTACTCGACCAAGATCCAACCACTCGACGGCCAGGAGACCTAAAGTCACTCCGCACGCTAACGGTCGGTCATTAAGTAGCTTTTATGGTCATCATAGCACTTTATTACTAGCGTTATCAGTAACGCCCTACCTTAATGTACATTGAACCCTTCATAACGTGGGCTGGCCGGGGTCCTGGCACACTCTATATAAGCCACCCCCTCCTCCGAGACAAGGGTTCGGACCTCTGTAGCTCATACACACATAATCCAGTCGACCGCCTCTGGGCTTCGAGACGTAGGTCTTTTACTTCTTCCGAGAAGGGCCTGAACTCGTAAACCTTGCGTCCTTACAACCTCTCCATAGCTAAGACCTCGCCTCTCCATACTTACCCCCCTACATTGCTATCAGAGTTAGAACCACGACAGTACACGCCCCGGGGGCTCCTCCCTGAGGGGAGCCCCCTCCCACGTACCAGTGGAAGCACCATGCTCTGCGCTGGCTAACGACACTGCCGAGGAGCGGCTATGCCCGTACACATACGGAAGCGCTATGCTCCGCGTTGGTGATAAACAACCGAGGGCGGCCTACGGCCGTACCAACCTCAGGGAGCCCAGAGCTCAGTGTCCGGCACCATCGCAACGCCTCCCCTCGGGAGCGCCGCGTGAGGGGGCTGGACACGGGGGCTACGCCCAGGCCTTGCTCGAGCGCACGCCACCCAGCCAGGTCCCTCGGACCTGGTCGTCACGCGCCCCTCCCCGAGCGGAGCAAAGGTATGGAAACCAGGTCCCTCGCGACTCAGGAGCCTAACTTGCCCCGTAGCCCCTCACTCCTTAGTCCCGTCCTCGATTTCGGTCGGGGCTAACACTGGGTGAGGTATGCGCGGGGCCGGGCCCTGCCAACGTAGAACGATCAATCCACTCCCCGTTCCCCCTTTCCTACTTGCTGCTTGTGCGTCAAGGGGGACTCCTGAGCATCGCGACTCAGGAGCCTAACTTGCCACGTAGCCCCTCGCTCCTTAGT
Source organism: Triticum urartu (assembly GCF_003073215.2). Classification (NCBI taxonomy): domain Eukaryota; kingdom Viridiplantae; phylum Streptophyta; class Magnoliopsida; order Poales; family Poaceae; genus Triticum; species Triticum urartu. Next base: position 127,196,992 of record NC_053024.1, on the reverse strand, counting down.
CCCGTCCTGGTTTCCGGTCGGGGCTAACGCTGGGTGAGGTATGCGCGGGGCAGGGCCCTGCCGACGTAGAGCGCGAGCAAGTAGGGGAGAAAAATGCAAATTCCAGGAAATTCAAAGCAAATATTACAAGCCATAGATTGTTTCACGACGCCAACACACAAGTTTAAATGCCTCCGCGAGGCATGGTGCATGTTGCAGGAATAAAAGCAAGACAGAAGCCGCGAAGGGATTACTCTCCGGTGGCGCCGCCTCCTGGGGCTGCGGAGCTGGTGGCACCGCGCCCGGGCAAGATGCTAAAGACGCGGAACCTCCCCAGTAAAGCTTTGGCTCGGCCTTTCACGACCTCAGTGGCAGCGGCGGCAAGGTCACCGCTCACGGGCTCCAGCAGGCTGTCGAGGTCGACGTTGGGGTCGCGCAGGTAGATGTGGCTGAGGACACGCATCAGCGCCGCCGAAGACAGGGCGCGTGCCTCGGCCTTGGCCGTTGGGCCAAGGCCGTCTACAACATCTTCAAGCGCACGGACCTGGAAGGGAAGCAGCTTGGCGGGGCCGTTCTCTGCGCCGGCCAACGGCTCCTCCAAGCCGCTCTCATAAAGCGTCTTCAGCGCGGCACGAGCCCTCTTCTCCATCTTCATGAAGGCCACTCGATCCTCCGCCAGGACCTTCGCCTTGGCTTCCAGCTCGGTCCTCTCCGCCTGCAGCGACTGCTCCAGCGTCTCCAATCGGCTGTGGCGGTCATCAAGCTCGGCGTCCCGGTCCTTGACGGCAGCCTCCCAAGCCTTCATCTCCTTCTCCTTCTCCTGGCGGCCGTGGACCTCCTTGGCGAGCTCGTCGCAGACCTTTCTGCTCGACCTCCAGCTCCTTGCAGCGAGCCTTGGCAGCCGCAGTGTCGCCCAGGGCAGCGTCGCGAGCGGCCTTGGCTTGGTCGGTGGCCTGCTTCCCCCCATCGGAGGCCGCCACGGCCTGGCTCAACATTGCTCGGATAGAGGCAGCGGAACGGGCCCAGCCAGAAGCTAGCTCCAGGCGCCCGGCCACCAGGCGAGGGTCCGCGCTCAGAAGATCCTCCAGCAGCTGGCTCAGCTCGCTGGAGACTTGGTCGAAGACGGCGGCAGAGGGAACAGAAGGAGCGGGAACCGGCGGAGCGGGCGAAGAAGACGGTAGCGTGATCATGGTTTGGCAGGAAAGAACCCCCTGGGCCTTCGCTGCCCTGGCTGCAGCATCGAGCACAGTCGAATCCAGGGTGAGCGGGGCCATGGGGGCTGACTCGTCGCCGAAGGGTCCCGATCGGCCTCGCGAGGACGACCGGCAAGGGAAGCGCGAGCCGCTCCATCTTTGGACGAAGGCGCCATCTCGGCAGCTGGACTCGCCCCAAGCGGGGCCGTAGAAGACCCTTTCAACCTCTTCGCCGCAGGCGCCTGTCTGACAAAAGAATATGGACGTCAAGCCTCGGCGACAGAAATCAAGCAAAGCAGGAATCATGCACTTACTGGTCGTCGCTCACGGACCCAAGCAACCTCCGACCGAACTTGAAGCCCGAGAGCCTACAGCTGGGATCAGCCTCGGGAGGCCCGGAAGCAGAAGCCACGTCGGGAGGGCTGGGGCTGGCCTCAGACCGCCCAGGTATCAGAGCGGACCCTGGGGGAACCAGCCCCGACCTGAAGGGAGAGTCCTCCCCTCCTCGCCTGGCGCCGGCATCATCGTCATCTGGCATGGAGCAGAGGGCCCGAGACCTGAGCCGAGGGAAGGATGATGTCTACTACACAACCCTCTTCTTGTAGACGTTGTTGGGCCTCCAAGTGTAGAGGTTTGTAGGACAGTATCAAATTTCCCTCAAGTGGATGACCTAAGGTTTATCAATTCATAGGAGGCGTAGGATGAAGATGGTCTCTCTCAAGCAACCCTGCAACCAAATAACAAAGAGTCTCTTGTGTCCCTAACACACCCAATACAATGGTAAATTGTATAGGTGCACTAGTTCGGTGAAGAGATGGTGATACAAGTGGTATATGGATGGTAGATAATAGTTTTTGTAATCTGAAATAATAAAAACAGCAAGGTAGCAAGTGATAAACGTAAGCGTAAACGGTATTGCAATGATAGGAAATAAGGCCTAGGGTTCATACTTTCACTAGTGTAAGTTCCCTCAACAATACTAACATAATTGGTTCATAAAACTATCCCTCAACATGCAACAAAGAGTCACTCCAAAGTCACTAATAGCGGAGAACGAACGAAGAGATTATGGTAGGGGATGAAACCACCTCAAAGTTATTCTTTCCAATCAATCCGTTGGGCTATTCCTAAAAGTGTCACAAACATCCCTAGAATTCGTACTAGAATAACACCTTAAGACACAAATCAACCAAAACCCTAATGTCACCTAGATACTCCAATGTCACCTCAAGTATCCGTGGGTATGATAATACGATATGCGTCACACAATCTCAGATTCATCTATTCAACCAACACAAAGGACCTCAAAGAGTGCCCCAAAGTTCTACTGGAGAATCACGATGAAAACGTGTGCCAACCCCTATGCATAGGTTCATGGGCGGAACCCGCAAGTTGATCACCAAAACATACATCAAGTGAATCACATGATATCCCATTGTCACCACAGATACGCACGGCAAGACATACATCAAGTGTTCTCAAATCTATAAAGACTCAATCCGATAAGATAACTTCAAAGGGGAAACTCAATTCATTACAAGAGAGAAGAGGGGGGAGAAACATAGGATCCAACTATAATAGCAAAGCTCGCGATACATCAAGATCGTATCATCTCAAGAACACGAGAGAGAGAGAGAGATCAAACACATAGCTACTGGTACATACCCTCAGCCCCAAGGGAGAACTACTCCCTCCTCGTCATGGAGAGCACCGGGATGATGAAGATGGCCACCGGAGAAGGACTGCCCCCTCCGGCAGGGTGCCGGAACGGGTCTAGATTAGCTTCAGTGGCTACGGAGGCTTCTGGCGGCGGAACTCCCGATCTATTGTGCGTTTTGGAAGTTTTAGGTCACATAGGTATATATGGGTGCAGGAGGTATGTCAGGGGAGCCACGAGGGCCCCACAAGACAGGGGGGCACGCCCTAGGGGGGCGCCCCAACCCTTGTGATCACCTCATTTCTTCCTTGACGTGGGGTCCAAGTCCATCAGGTGTGTTTCCTTCCAGAAATAACTTCTCCAGTTGATTTCGTTCTGTTTCAACTTCGTCTGATATTCCTTTTCTTCAAAACAGTGAAATAGGCATAAAACAACAAATCTGGGTTGGGCCTTCGGTTAATAGGTTAGTCCCAAAAATAATATTAAAGTGGATAATAAAGCCCAATATTACCCAAAACAGTAGATAATATAGCATGGAGCAATCAAAAATTATAGATACGTTGGAGACGTATCAAGCGTCCCCAAGCTTAATTCCTGCTCGTCCTCGAGCAGGTAAATGATAAAAAAGATAATTTTTGATGTGGAATGCTAGTTGGCATAATTTCAATGTAATTCTTCTTACTTGTGATATGAATATTTAGATCAGAAAGATTCAAGACAAAAGTTCATATTGACATAAAAATAATAATACTTCAAGCATACAAACTAAGCAATTATGTCTTCTCAAAATAACATGGCTGAAGAAAGCTATCCCTACAAAATCATATAGTCTGGCTATGCTCCATCTTCACCACACAAAATATTTAAATCATGCACAACCCCGATGACAAGCCAAGCAATTGTTTCATACTTTTGATGTTCTCAAACTTTTTCAATCTTCACGAAATACATGAGCGTGAGCCATGGACATAGCACTATAGGTGGAATAGAATGGTGGTTGTGGAGAAGACAAAAAGGGATAAGATAGTCTCACATCGACTAGGCTCTAGGCGTATCAACGGGCTATCGAGATGCCCATCAATAGATATCAATGTGAGTGAGTAGGGATTGCCATGCAACGGATGCACTAGAGCTATAAATGTATGAAAGCTCAACAAAATAAACTAGTGGGTGTGCATCCAACTCGCTTTCTCACGAAGACCTAGGGCATTTTGAGGAAGCCCATCATTGGAATATACAAGCCAAGTTCTATAATGAAAGATTCCCACTAGTATATGAAAGTGACAACATATGAGACTCTCTATATGAAGAACATGGTGCTACTTTGAAGCACAATATATGAGACTCGCTATATCAAGGTGCTACTTTGAAGCACAAGTGTGGAATAAGGATAGTAGCATTGCCCCTTTTTATTTATTTTCTTTTTTTATTTGGCCTTTCCTTTTTTGCCTCTTTTTTTTATTTGGCCCCTTTTTTTGGCCTTTTTTATTGGGACAATGCTCTATTGAATGATGATCATCACACTTCTATTTATTTACAACTCGATGATACAACTCGATACTAGAACAAAGATGACTCTATATGAATGCCTCCGGTGGTGTACCAGGATATGCAATGAATCAAGAGTGACAAGTATGAAAGAATTATGAACGGTGGCTTTGCCACAAGTACAATGTCAACTACATGATCATGCTAAGCAATATGACAATGATGGAGTGTGTCATAATAAATGGAATGGTGGAAAGTTGCATGGAAATATATCTCGGAATGGATATGGAAATACCATAATAGGTAGGTATGGTGGCTGTTTTGAGGAAGGTATATGGTGGGTTTATGGTACCGGCGAAAGTTGCGTGGTACTAGAGAGGCTAGCAATGGTGGAAGGGTGAGAGTGCATATAATCCATGGACTCAACATTAGTCATAAAGAACTCACATACTTATTGCAAAAATCTATTAGTTATTGAAACAAAGTACTATGCGCATGCTCCTAGGGGGATAGATTGGTAGGAAAAGACCATCGCTCGTCCCCGACCGCCACTCATAAGGAAGACAATCAATAAACACCTCATGCTCCAACTTCGTTACATAACGGTTCACCACACGTGCATGCTACGGGAATCACAAACTTCAACACAAGTATCTCTCAAATTCACAACTACTCAACTATCATGACTCTAATATCACCATCTCCGTATCTCAAAACAATCATCAAGCATCAAACTTCTCATAGTATTCGACACACTCATAAGAGAATTTTATTATTAATCTTGTATACCTAGCATATTAGGATTTTAAGCAAATTACCATGCTATTTAAGACTATCAAAATAATGTAAGTGAAGCATGAGAGTTCATCTATTTCTTCAAAATAAAACTACGACCATGCTCTAAAAGATATAAGTGAAGCACTTGAGCAAATGACAAACTACTCCGAAAGATATAAGTGAAGATCAATGAGTAGACGAATAATTATGCAACTATGTGAAGACTCTCTAACATTTAATAGTTTCAGATCTTGGTATTGTATTCAAACAGCAAGCAAAGCAAAAGAAAATGACATTCTAAGAATAGCAAACATCATGTGAAGAAGCAAAAACTTAGGATCAACCGATAATTGTTGAAAAAGAAAGGTGGGATGCCAACCGGGGCATCCCCAAGCTTAGATGCTTGAGACTTCTTGAAATATTATCTTGGGATGCCTTGGGAATCCCCAATCTTGAGCTTTTTTTGTCTCCTTAATTCCTCTCATATCACGGTCTCCCTAAATCTCAAAAGCTTCATCCACACAAAACTCAACAAGGACTCGTAAGATAAGTTAGTATAAACCATTGCAAAAACCTTATCATACTCTACTGTAGAAAATCACTAAAATTATTATTCAACATGGCATACTAAATGACTCTGCATATTTAATAGTCCTATCCTCAAATAGAATCATTAAAGAAGCAAACATATGCAAACAATGCAAACATAACAGCAATCTGCCTAAACAGGATAGTCTGTAAAGAATGCTGCAACATCCATACTTCCCTAGCTCCAAAAATTATGAAATAAAATTCCCACTGTAGTAAATTTATCATATCTTAATATGCGAAAGGTTTCAACATTTTATCGCATTCTGACTTTTCTAGGGAATTATTGCAACAGAAGTAAACTTTCTGTTTTCAAACAGCAACATGTGGACTTGTAACATAGGCATAGTAAAGGCTATCGATGCCACTTTTATTGAAATAAAAGATGCAAAACATTGTTCTAAATAACAGCAAGAAAATTCTAACAAAATAAATTGACACTCCAAGAAAAACACATATCATGTGGCGAATAAAAATATAGCTCCAAGTAAAGTTACCGATGAACGAAGACGAAAGAGGGGATGCCTTCCGGGGCATCCCCAAGATTAGGCTCTTGGATATCCTTGAATATTACCTTGGGGTGCCTCGGGCATCCCCAATCTTAGGATCTTGCCACTCCTTATTCCATAGTCCATCGAATCCTTACCCAAAAGTTGAAAACTTCACAACACAAAACTTAACAGAAAACTCGTAAGTTCCGTTAGTATAAGAAAACAAATCACCACTTCAAGGTACTGTAATGAATTCATTCTTTATTTAGATTGGTGTTAAACCTAATGTATTCCAATTCTCTATGGTTTATAAAATCTTTTACTAGCCATAGATTCAACAAAATAAGTAAACAACACATGAAAAACAGAATCTGTCAAAAACAGAACATTCTGTAGTAATCTGGAACCAACGTATACTTATGGAACTCATAAATTCTCAAATAAATTGCTGGACCTGAGGAATTTATCTATTAATCATCTGCTAAAATGATTAACTAAATAGCGCTCTCCAAATAAAAATGGCAGCAGTGCTCGTGAGCGCTATAGTTTCTGTTTTTGACAGCATGATCAACAAGACTATCCCAAAGTCTTCCCAAAGGTTCTACTTGGCACAAACACTAATTAAACACATAAAACCACATCTAAACAGAGGCTAGATGGATTATTTATTGCTAAACAGGAACAAAAATCAAGGAAAAAAAAATAAAATTGGGTTGCCTCCCAACAAGCGCTATCGTTTAACGCCCCTAGCTAGGCATGATGATTTCAATGATGCTCACATAAAGGATAAGAATTGTAACATAAAGAGAGCATCTTGAAGAATATGACTAGCACATTTAAGTCTAACATACTTCCTATGCATAGGGATTTTGTGAGCAAACAACTTGTGGGAACAATAATCAACTAGCATAGGAAGGTAAGACAAGCATAACTTCAAAACTTTAAGCACATAGGGAGGAAACTTGATATTATTGCAATTCATACAAGCATATATTCCTCCCTCATAATAATTTTCAGTAGCATCATGAATGAATTCAACAATATAACCAGCACCTAAAGCATTCTTTTCATGATCTATAAGCATAGAAATTTTATTACTCTCCACACAAGCAAAATTCTTCTCATTAATAGTAGTGGGAGCAAACTCAACAAAGTAACTATCATGGGATTGAAAATCAAGATGACAAGTTTCATTGTTATTATTATTCTTTAAAGCATATGTGTCATCACAATAATCATCATAGATAGGAGGCATGCTTTCATCATAATAAATTTGCTCAACAAAACTTGGGGAACAAAAAAATATCACCTTCATCAAACATAGCTTCCCCAAGCTTGTGGCTTTGCATATCATTAGCATCATGGATATTCAAGGAATTCATACTAACAACATTGCAATCATGCTCATCATTCAAATATTTAGTGCCAAACATTTTATAGATTTCTTCTTCTAGCACTTGAGCACAATTATCCTTTCCATCATACTCACGAAAGATATTGAAAAGGTGAAGCGTATGAGACAAACTCAATACCATTTTTTATAGTTTTATTTTATAAACTAAACAAGTTATAAAATAAGAAACTAAAAGACTCGATTGCAAGATATAAAGATATACCTTCAAGTGCTAACCTCCCCGGCAACGGCGCCAGAAAAGAGCTTAGTTGACGGGGTGTGTTAGTGCCGCTTTCCTTGCCTCCCCGGCAACGGCGCCAGAAAAGAGCTTGATGTCTACTACAGAACCTTCTTCTTGTAGACGTTGTTGGGCCTCCAAGTGCAGAGGTTTGTAGGATAGTAGCAAATTTCCCTCAAGTGGATGACCTAAGGTTTATCAATCCGTAGGAGGCGTAGGATGAAGATGGTCTCTCTCAAGCAACCCTGCAACCAAATAACAAAGAGTCTCTTGTGTCCCCAACACACCCAATACAATGGTAAATTGTATAGGTGCACTAGTTCGGCGAAGAGATGGTGATACAAGTGGTATATGGATGGTAGATAATAGTTTTTGTACTCTGAAATAATAAAAACGGCAAGGTAGCAAGTGATAAAAGTGAGCGTAAACGGTATTGCAATGATAGGAAATAAGGCCTAGGGTTCATACTTTCACTAGTGTAAGTTCCCTCAACAATACTAACATAATTGGATCATAAAACTATCCCTCAACATGCAACAAAGAGTCACTGCAAAGTCACTACTAGCGGAGAACGAACGAAGAGATTATGGTAGGGTACGAAACCACCTCAAAGTTATTCTTTCCAATCAATCCATTGGGCTATTCCTATAAGTGTCACAAATAGCCCTAGAGTTCATACTAGAATAACACCTTAAGACACAAATCAACCAAAACTCTAATGTCACCTAGATACTCCAGTGTCACCTCAAGTATCCGTGGGTATGATAATATGATATGCGTGACACAATCTCAGATTCATCTATTGTACCAACACAAAGGACCTCAAAGAGTGCCCCAAAGTTCTACCGGACACTACTAGAAAAAGGGCTATAGATGGGATTGACACTAATGGCACACCAGACAAGCGGTGCGCCATTAGTATATACTAATGGCGCACCACCTTCTGATACGCCATTAGAGTTGAAACTACTAATGGCGCACCTGGCCCAGGGTGCGCCATTAGTATCAAAATTTTTTTTTGAACTAGTGCGCCTGTCCAAACATACTAATGGCGCATCCAGACACAGTGCACCATTACTAGTTGTAACTAGTAATGGCGCACCTGACGGAAAGTACGACACTAATGTTGTTTTTTTTATTATATTTTTTATTCCTTTTTTTTGCAAAACTACTTATGGCGCACTGTTCCACCGTGCGCCATTACTAGTTTAAACTAGTAATGGTGCACTGTGGAACAGTGCGCCATTAGTATGTTTTTTTTGCAAAACTACTAATGGCGCACCACCAGAAGGTGCGCCATTAGCAACCTGGATTACTAATGGCGCATTTAGAGTTGGTGCGCCATTAGTAAGTGGGCAGCAACAAGATATTTTGGACAGCCTCTCCTACCCACACTCACTTTCTCCCCACTTCATTCTCTCCTCCTCCTTGTCTCGGGTGCCTCATCTTTTTCACCTCATTTACACCATAGATTCATTCAATTTAAGTGGTTAAATTACCTTGTTTTGATAGGTAAGTAAGGGGGGAAGCTATATTTATGTTGTTCTCCCTACAACAATGTGCACATGCACTTTTTATGGCCTAGCTAGATCTATGTATGTTCGTGGTGTTGCATATGTTTGTGGTGTTGCATATGTGTTTGTGTTTGGAGGTGTACCGCTTTTTGAAATGCGATAGTTGCCAATATTTTGCCGGAATGTTGATTCATTTCCGTTTCGGCGAGAATTTTGGCATTAAGCATTCTTTTTGGTCCTATTTTTAGGGAAAGTCATGCCAAATTTTTTCTTGGTTCTAAAATATCATTTTCCTCTACCCCGCAGGCGACCATGGTCCGCACGATGACCGAAGGCATCGTGAATAGGTTTTTGAGGTCCGCGAAGGCCGAGATGCTTCAAAAGAACGAGACGGAGATAAGATGTCCGTGTCGAAGATGCAAGCTGAAGAGCCTTATTGCGGACCCGGATTCCGGGCAGGTGTGGGACCACGTGCTCTTGCGTGGTTTCATGGATGGCTATCGGTGGCAAGGTGATGAAGATGACTACTAAGTCGTCCATGGGGGCCGGGCAAGAAATGAGGAAGGGCAGCAAGACAACCACCGCGGCTCGGGCGGGCGAGAAGACGAAGAATCCCCAGGAGATGATCATGACGGTGATGCTGTACACAGTCATCATGTAGAAGATGCAGGACACGATGATGAGGAAGATGCTGGAGCAGACGACGGGCATGATCATGAAGGTGATGATGCCGGCGGAGCAGACGACGCTGGACCATCAATGGGCTGGGTGCAGGACCCTCATATTCAAGAGTTGCTTCTCAAGCAGACGGATAACGCAGGAGCTGCCGCCCGAGAGAAAGCCAAGATGGATCAACTTGAGTTAGACCCGGTTACGCCATTGTACGAAGGATGCAGGCCCGAGGATACCCGCCTGAAAGTAACGCTCATGGCTCTGGAGATGAAGGTAAAACACAAAATGACCGACGCATGCTTCGACGAGAACATGTCATTCTGGCACGAACGTCTTCCCAAGGGGAACAAGTGCCCGACCAGTTTGGAGGAGGCGAAGAAAATCGTGTGTCCTCTGGATTTACCACACGTGAAATACCATGTGTGCATGAACAATTGCATCATTTACCGGGACGAGCACGCGGAGTCTACCATATGTCCGGTGTGCGGCGTCACTCGATACAAGAAGAGGAAGAAAGCTCCTCGAAAAGTGGTGTGGTACTTTCCGATCACTCCTCATCTGCAGCGGTATATCGCGGACCCTAAGGTAGCAAAGCTCCTGCGTTGGCATGCGGATAGGGAGGAGAAGAAGCGAGAAGATGACGCAAATGATCCGGAGATAGATAAAAAAGACAAGATGCTGAGTCACCCTAAGGATGTGAGCCAGTGGCAAGCGTTGAACTTCGAATACCCAGAATTTGGGAAGGATCCAAGGAGCATCGTGCTGGGCGCGAGCACGGATGGAGTCAATCCGTTTGGCAGCCAGAGAAGCACACATAGCACCTGGCCTGTGTTTGTGTGGATGTACAACCTTCCCCCCTGGTTGTGCATGAAGAGGAAGTACATTCACATGAGTATGCTAATTGAAGGGCCAAAACAACCACGGAACGACATCAATCTGTATCTGGGGCTGCTGAAGGAGGTGCTAGACACACTGTGGAAAATGCCAGCCAATACGTGGGACGCGCAGAGAAAGAATATTTCCCTATGAGAGCCGCACTGCTCACGACGGTGCACGACTATCTCGGTTACGGATATCTCACGGGGTAGGTGGTCCACGGATTTTCTACTATCTCGGTTACGGATATCTCGGGGCAGGTGGTCCACGGATTTTCTGGATGCGTCAGGTGCATGGATGACACAACGTATCGCCAGCTAGATAGAGATCCCGGGTCTTCGAAAACCGTGTTCATGGGACATCGAAGGTGGCTTCGCGACGATGACCCGTGGAGAAACGCAAGGATCTGTTCGATGGTGAAACCGAACCCCGAAGACGCCCGCGTACGAGGAGCGGCGAGGAAATAGACGAGCTGTTGAAAAATTGGAAAGACTGCCCACTGCCGGGAAAGAAGCAAAAGGCGCCAGAGCCGGGAAAGAAGCGAAAGGCGCCAGAGCCGCTGCTGAAGGTATGGAAAACGAGGTCTGTTTTCTGGGACTTGCCGTACTGGAAGATCCACCGTGTGCCTCACAGCCTTGATGTCATGCATATCACGAAGAACGTGTGCGAGAGTCTGCTTGGTACCCTGCTCAACATGCCAGAGAGGACCAAAGATGGGCCGAAAGCAAGGGCAGACTTGAAATCAATGGGCATCAGGCAGGAGCTTCACGCTATATATGATGATGATGATGATGATGATGATGATGAGGCGAAGCAGGACACAGAAAGTCGTCGCAAAGGCAAAAAGGCCAAGAAGACCGGAAATGACTACCCTCCCGCGTGCTTCACTCTAAGTCAGGAGGAGATCGAGCAGTTTTTCACCTGCCTCGTAGGAGTAAAACTTCCTTACGGTTACGCGGGGAAGATAAGCAGATACCTAGACCCAGCGAAGTAGAAGTTCAGCGGGATGAAGTCTCACGACTGTCACGTGCTGATGACGCAGATACTTCCAGTTGCAATCCGTGGGATCATGGACGCGCACGTCCGTGAAACGCTATTTGGCCTATGCAACTTTTTCGACGTCATCTCTCGGAAGTCGATTGGCGTGAGGCAACTCAGAAGGCTACAGGAAGAGATCGTGGTGATACTATGCGAGCTTGAGATGTACTTCCCGCCCGCATTCTTCGACGTTATGGTGCATCTGCTGGTCCATATCGTGGAGGATATCATCCAACTCGGGCCGACGTTCCTGCACAGCATGATGCCGTTCGAAAGGATGAATGGTGTCATCAAAGGATACGTTCGCAACATGTCACGTCCAGAGGGAAGCATAGCCAGGGGCTTTCTGACCGAAGAGTGCATCTCCTACTGCACGAATTATCTAGGCATCGAGAACCCCGTTGGTCTGCCCGTCAACAGGCACCTCGGCAGGCTCGCTGGATGGGGTCACCGTGAGGGTCGCCGCGAAATGCATGTCGACTTCGAGGGTCGACTCGCCGACTTTGAAAGAGCAAACCTAGTCGCGCTACAACACATAGACGTGGTCGATCCTTGGGTGGTAGAGCACAAAACCTTTATTGAGAAGACGTACAATGACCGAGGCCAACAGAGGACGGACGGAGATATACTCAAAGAGCACAACTCATGTTTCACGCGTTGGTTCAAGCAGAAGCTTCTGTCGTACCCTTTACATGAGGATTCTTCCGCGGAAGAACAACTCATATTCGCCTTGTCACAGGGCGCCGAGCACAACCTGATGACCTATGAGGCGTACGATATCAACGGCTACACATTCTACACCGAGGACAAGGACATGAAGAGCGATGGTTATCAGAACTCCGGGGTAACGATGGAATCCTACACCGGTAACGACAAGGACAGATACTACGGAAGGATCGAGGAGATCTGGGAGCTGAGCTACGCTGGAGAGAAGGTCCCGATGTTCCGTGTCAGATGGGCCAAGAGCGTCCTAAAAGAAGACCGGTATTTCACCACCATGGTTATACCCGAAGCCAAATCCAAGACCGCGGGCGCAAACGTCACCGCGAAAAATGAGCCATGGGTACTGGCTTCCCAAGTGGACCAATGCTTCTTCATTACCGACCCGTCAAAGCCCAGTCGTGTTGTCGTGAGGAGAGGCAAAAGGAAGATCATCGGAATGGATGGAGTAGCCAATGAGCAAGACTTCGACAAGTATGGCGACCCGAGGATCGAACATGACGACGATGATGAAGTAGCAGCATACACCACAAGAAGAAGCAGGACCACCCTACCTAAAGGACGTCCGTTCCACAGAAGAACTCCATTTGCGAAAAAGAAGGGCAAGAAGATTGTGAACAGATAGCTAGCTAAGATCGATTGTATTTAAATCGTAGCCTTCATTTCTCGATTGTATTTCATGGGCACTTTTTGAACTATCATGAATATTTTTAAATTTCTTCATGGACACTCGATCTCGATCCCCCTCCATTTCGATCGCTATCCCACCTCGCTAGATCCGGTCCCCCTCGCCGCCGAGGACCCCCGGTCCACCGGCCGCCGCCGCCGACCCCCCGCACCCCTCCCCTACTCAACCGCCGCCGCCGACCCCCCGCACCCCGCGCACCCTCCCCCGCTCCACCGGCTTTACTATTTGATGATATTTTTTAAAAAACTATTACTGTCTTATAAAAAAATATTACTGTTATGATTTAAACAAGTTTGAACATATTTAAACACAAATAAGTATCAAACAGCATTTTAAATGCATAAAAAAATTGTGGAGCCTAGGAATCGAACCCAGGACCTCCTGGTGTGAGAACTGGCTGCTGACTAGTCAAGCTAGTAGAGGGAACTTGGTGTGGATCAGGTCAGGTGGAAGATAACCTGTTGGCTCGAGCAGAAATAAAAAAAATACTAATGGTGCAGTAGGGTGAGGTGCGCCATTAGTATGGATGTACTTATGGCGCACCGAGGGGTGGTGCGCCATTAGTATTGTGCCGCCCCCATCCATATTTCCTCCCCGGCCCAAACCTATCCCCTCTCTCTCCCTCGCCCTCACCCTCGATCCCCTTCCCCTCTCCTCTCCCGACGCCACTGCCCCGCCGCCTCGACGCCGCCCTGACGCCACAACGCCGCACCGTCGTCCTCGTCTTCTCCCAAACGCGATCTGGATCGGCGCGCCTTGCCCCTGCGCCCATCGCTGGCGCCCCGTCGTCCCTGTCGCCCGTCTCCAACCACCGCCGCCTAAGGCCCCGACGTCGGCGGCGCTCTCCCCGTCGCCCCACCTCTTTGGACGCCATCGCCCCACCGCCCTCGTCGCCAGCGGCCCGGACGCCGCCCCGTCCACACCACCGTCGCCGGAGCACCACCACCACCCGGACCTCGTCACCTCCTCCACTGCGTCGTCGTCGTCCCCGACATCCTCCCTGCGCCCCACTGCCCTATCCCTACGGCCCCCGTGAGCTCCCCCTCCTCCTCTCCCCTCTCCCCCTCGCGCGCACGCGCTTACGTCGTTTCGAGGTAGTTGGTTTGGAAGTAGTACGAAAGTATTATTCCGATCTGTGGCTGCCTTTTTGGGTTAGTTTTTGTTCGTTCCTCACAGTTCAGATTGTCGTATTGGTGCATCTGTCAGTCAAGCGCGCACTGTTGACCAGTTGATCATCGGAACATAAACATCGACCAACTACCTAAGGCATTAACCATACCTGACAACGAACTATACAGATTTTTTTGTTAAGCAGATTCTGTTATTGAACTTTCATGCTTCCATTTATCAACAGAATTCCGGTTCTGTTTTGAAAGTTGGCGACACAGAAGATGCATCAGCGTCTTGCTGCCATGCTTAGTTTTTTATCCATTCTCAGTTTTCTATCTGTCATACCAATATTAGTTACGTAGAGTTCTCATCTTATGTAATGTTCAACTCTGACTAAACAGGTTCTGCAAACGGTCTTTTACTGCACTTGACTAAAGAAGTAGGTGTCTGCTATATCCTGCACTTGAGGTGAGTTGTGTTCTCAGGTTTACATTGCAATGGGCACTCTTCTTGTAAACACAAATTCAGATTTATATACTATATGCTGGCATGACTGTTTTTATTAGGCAGGACAGTGCAGTAGTTGATATATCTTGGGTTAATATTAACCTAACTATTCATTTTTCCTTAGGTTAATATTAAAATGTGTAGTGTATATATATTTGAAAATGACTTGGATATGCATATATTGTTTCACATTCTTCTTGTATCTGATCCAGTATTGCTTGTAGTGGTTTGTCCAAAATGTTGAATGATACTGCTTGGAGATGCATATATTGTTTCACCTCTTCACATGCCAATGTATTTTCCATGTTGTGATGGAGGCCTTTTTTTCCTTGTCCACCCGAGAGGCCCTTGAGTTTGCTGGAATGTCGATTAACTTCCGTTCCAGCAAATTCGGGTACTCCATATGTCCTATTTTCAGCAAAGGTCATGCTGAAATTTTCCGTGAATTTTAGCATGAATTTGCTAAAAATAGGACATATGGGGTACTTGTGACAAATGCATGGGCCGGGGTATCTTAGTAGTTAATTAAGTAGGATCAAGTGCCCCTGCATACTTGTGACTAATGCATGGCTTTTAGGGTGCCTCGGTGTCGATAAAAACCGAAATGATGAAAGCTTAGGCTTTTAGGGTGCCTCAGCGTCGAAAAACCCTCAATGATAAAAGCTTAGCTCTTAGGATGCCTCGGTGTCGACAAACCCTAAATGATGAGACCATGATCTTGTTCCTTGACAATAACCAACTTTTTGACCAAACTTTGTTCCTATTTAGAGAGAAACATGACCAACAATGATGAGGCCGGGGGTTCGGGCGGCAAGGCATTCTGGGAGCTGTCCCAAGAGATGGAGGAACAACCTCACTTGTATGAGGACGCCACCTTCCCCACCGATCCTGAGACCACTGATGGTACCGCCGAGGATGACCCCACTGATGCCACCACTGATGGTGCCGCCGAAGATGCCACCACTAATGATGGCGGCGCACGCACAGATGGCAGCCAACCGAAGAGGCAACGGAAGGACCGGCGCCCGACCGTGCTCCGCACCCTCAAGGAGGAAGTTACTGAAGTGGACTCCGACGGGAATCCAACGGCGCCCGAACGAATAGTCAAGGGGTACTCGCTTCAGCTCGGGTGCATTCTCCGGAGCACCGTCTCGATCAACACCGAGAACCTGAGGCATCCTGAACGAGGGAATTTGCGCAACCTCCTCTTCACGAAGCTGCACGAACGATACAAGTTCCCCACTGAATTTGAAAACACAAGCCTCAAAGGGAATAAAGTGAACAATGCTGCCCTCACAAAGATGAGCAAGGCCCTCTCTACTTGGAAAAGCAATGTGAAGAGAATGATCGAGAAAGGTGAGAGTTATGAGAAGATCAAGGAGAAAAATCCTTCGATCACCGAAGATGACTACAACGACTTCAAGATCAATTGCTCGAGCACCGCAAACTCCGAATCAAGTCAGTGGGGGAAAGAAATGCGGGAGCTGAACTTAGGGGAACACACACTCGGTCCCGGCGGTTACAGAGTGGCGGAGCCTATATGGGACAAGGAGGAGGCGGACCGTGCTGAGCAAGGCCTACCGCCCCTCTTCGATAAATACGGTGACAATCAGACCAGGAACTTTGTCAGGGCCCGGTACAAGAAGGACCCGAAAACAAAGGAGCTTACCACGGATCCGAAGACCAGGGCGCTTGAGCTTGTTCTGGTAAGGAATACACCCCTGTGTAATTAGCTCCATATGGTTGCATTCTAATTAATGAAGCCAAATTTCTAAATGGTTCACATTCCTTCCGCAGGCGACTGAAAGCAGTAGCGCGGGGTCGACTAAGAGCAACCCTTGGGACACCACTCTAAATAGGGCGTTGAATGTAATGAAGAACAAGGATAAGCTCAGTAAGCCGACGTCAGCTGGTCGTGTGGCCGGCAAAGGCTTGTCGACAAAATGGTCGTCATACTATAACACTGGTGGGCGAAAGGAGAAAAAGACCAGCTCGGAAAGCCAGGCGCGCAAGGTTCAAGAACTCAAGGCACAGGTGGCGCAGATTCCGGAGATTGTCCAAGAGCAAGTGCAACAACAACTCGGAGCGACGATCACCGCCATTGTGCCTACCTTGATCCAGGGGTTGAGTGCGTGGATTGCGGGCGGCCAACAGGGGCCGCCCCCGATTCCTAGCTTCACGGCCAGCAACTCGCAGAACGCGATGGCGGGGCCATTGGTGTCTCCGGCGGAGGCGGCATTGGTGTCTCCGACGCCGGCACGGGAGCTTAATGCACCCGGGTGTACGCCGGCCGGCACCTCTGCAGCAAGCGGCCCCTTCGTCAACTGCACGCCCACCGTTGGCGGTGCCTCGACATTAGCTGAGCTCGACGCCATCATCACAGTAACTAATTAAGCCTCTCTCGGCCGAGGACTTCATCTCCTTGCCTTTGACTGGGCATCCCTGACGCCCTACATGTTTTCGCAGGGCGCCGCCGAGTTTCCGTGCACTCTCCTGCACTTCGTGAACAACGAGTTGGTCGATGTCGCCAAGGGCAAAATCGTTCAACCGGGCAACCCCTTGTTCCATGGTACCCAGATGCCACCCAACTTGTTTAGGGTTCAACTCGTTCGGGTGCTGCCAGGCTGCGACGAGTTGTTACCTCCGATTCGACCCCTCGGGGCCGACGATGATGACGTGATGACCCCCAGCGCCTGCCTGAGCTGGCCCCTGCTTTGGCCGAAGAGCCAGATTCGTTTGGGGGCGGGGGACACCACCCCAAAGACAACACCGTCAGTCGTGCCGGCGCCAAGTCGGCCCCATGGCAAGACCGCCGCAACGGTGCCGGACATCCCTATACCACTGGATCCAAACATGCATATGGCACAGGATCAGAACAACGACGACGACGATACATTTGGCAACGTCGATCAGTACTTTGCCGATCATGGGTACGGTGGCGACTTCATGGGGCCTCCTTCTGAAGAACCCAACCCAACAAAAGACGTGCGCGATCTAGCTGGTACCGCGGAGAAGCCAAGTTGCAACAGGCGTCGTCTGCACTTCAGCTCTCAGGAGACGCCTCCAGCTGCCGACTTCACCGAGCCTCAGATAGGCGAGGTGCGAAATATTATCAGCCCCAACACACTCAAGAAGGCGGTCTGTGAGTAGAACTCGGTCCCATTACATTAGAAGAAGAAGGCACGCAAAAGAAAGACTAACAAGGGTGCGGGCCAGCCGGCACCGAGTACGATCCGTGCTCAGGACGGGCCACCTTCACCTGAGGATTTAATGAGGAGGCTGCATGTGGCAGGTAGGCCGATGCTACCGAGAAATATGCTCGATGCTGCAACCTGTGCTATGCGGAGTCTGCATGACAGTGTTCTTTCTTTGGAGAAGCGGCGTCTCAGAGAGAAGGATGTGGCATACCAGGTTTTCGCGGCCAAGGTGCCAGAGGGCAAGGGCTTTGTGGATAACTCCATCGGGGGTACGATCGTCCTGCGGTTTGATGACATCCACGCTATGTTGAACCTTCATCCGCTGCACTACACCTTCGTTAGGCTATTTTCGCTGAGTATGGAGATGCGGAACATTCGCGACAAGACCCCGGACATCGTGATAGTCGACCCCTTCTACATGCGTGCCAAAATCTTGGGCAGCGCTGGGGACCGGCAAGTCGCGAGTTCTTACCTCGAAGGCGTCATTCTGGCAAACCAAGATAAGGATAACTTCCTCGTGCCTTACTTTCCCGAGTAAGTACTCCCCTCAACCGCCCCCTAACATATGAATTCTTAGATTTCGATCGTTTTTCTTTTAACATTCCGTGTTTTCTGCAGTGACACACATTGCACGCTCATCCTCCTAAGCCCCAAATATTCCATGGCCACGTATTTCGACCCGGACCGTCATTCGAACGTAGACTACACAAATGTCAAGAAGGTTCTTGATGATGTTCTCCCCGGCTATGCCAAATCTGGAGACACCTTCACCAGGCCTATTCGTAAGTACGGCAAGCACGTGTTCTCACACAATACGACATTCTGCTGCGTCAAGCAGCCGCCTGGCGGTCAGAAGGGTGCCTACTACGCCATCCATCACATGCGGGCGATCGTACGGGACCATCATCAACTTCTGCTACCGAGTAAACTCAAAGATTGGGCCGCGAGCGTGTCGGCAATCCAGGACGCGGACATCAGACAAGAATTCTTTCGCATCCAGTCGGAGTTTGCGGAAATCATCTATCAAGATGTCCTTCGTACCTCGGGGCAGTTCTACCTCAGAAATCAACCGTCCAACAGTGACATCGACACAATGCTACAAATGCAGGCTGACAACGACTGTTAATTCATGACTCCCACGATAGACGGCGGCTTCATCCACGCTCCGGTCCCTTGAGTCGAGTCGAAAGCAGTGATGCTGTGTCTAGTTCTGAAACATCGATTGGCTCATGTTGTAATTAAACTTTAATGAACTTGTAGTATGTCTCTTTGGTTTCGAGAGTCGTTCAACTTAGATGTAATCGATGCTATTAATGTCTTGCTTTTCTCTTCCGATCGTTCTGTTGCATACTTATATATTGCTTATGTATTGTCTGTGAATTGGTACTAACGTTTCGTTTGGCTAGTGCATAGTGATGCCGTCGTATGTCGTGTACAAGGGTAAGGTTCCCGGAGTCTATGACGACTGGGAGGAGTGTCGGAGACAGGTTCACCGATTCAGCGGTAACAGTTACAAAGGGTACACCACTAGGGCCGAGGCCGAATCTAGATACGCCCACTATCTAGCGAGAGAGGGGAGGGAGCGTTGGAGGAACCGGATGAAGACGAGTTTCATCGTGATGATGCTCATCGTGATGACCGCAACTCTCTTCTATGTGATGGTAGTTTAGATGATCGATATTAATATGTAATGTGAAGACAAACTCGCTGCTCGCGGTCTCGAGACTTGTAATATAATGTTCTATCTTTGTTCGGTCTTTTCAATTCGGAGACTAATATGATGAATTGTATTCGGAGACTAATACGATGAATTGTATTCAGAGACTAATCTTCTATTGTATTCGATGGATCTGTTGTTGATGTGTGCTGTCTATATTTTGTCCAATTATACATTTTATAACCTGTGCAAAAAAGCAGACAATTAAAAAATAAAAAAACCTAATATTCATACTAATGGCGCATCACATCACATGCGCCATTAGTATGCCAAAGGATACTAATGGCGCATCATTGAACAGTGCGCCATTAGTATGCCGAAGTTACTAATGGCGCATCTTGTTGTTGTGCGCCATTAGTATGCCAAAGCACCTGGGTATACATGGCCCCCTGGGAGGCATACTAATGGCGCACTGTTGTATATACTAATGGCGCATATGAGGTCCGCCATTAGTATACCAGATAGTAATGGCGCACCAGTGGTGCGCCATTAGTAAAATATACTAATGGCGTGGCACTAATGGCGCACCACTAATGCGCCATTAATGGCCAAATTAGGTGCGCCATTAGTAGGCCTTTTCCTAGTAGTGGGAGAATCACGATGAAAACGTGTGCCAACCCCTATGCATAGGTTCATGGGCGGAACCCTCAAGTTGATCACCAAAACATACATCAAGTGATTCACGTGATATCCCATTGTCACCACAGATACGCACGACAAGACATACATCAAGTGTTCTCAAATCTATAAAGACTCAATCCGATAAGATAACTTCAAAGGGGAAACTCAATTCATTACAAGAGAGAAGAGGGGGGGAGAAACATAGGATCCAACTATAATAGCAAAGCTCGCGATACATCAAGATCGTATCATCTCAAGAACACGAGAGAGAGAGAGAGATCAAACACATAGCTACTGGTACATACCCTCAGCCCCGAGGGAGAACTACTCCCTCCTCGTCATGGAGAGCGCCGGGATGATGAAGATGGCCACCAGAGAAGGATTGCCCCTCCGGCTGGGTGCCGAAATGGGTCTAGATTGGCTTTCGGTGGCTACGGAGGCTTCTAGCGGCGGAACTCCCGATCTATTGTGCGTTCTGGAAGTTTTAGGTCACGTAGGTATATATGGGTGCAGGAGGTACGTCAGGGGAGCCATGAGGGCCCCACGAGACAGGGGGCGCGCCCTAGGGGGGGCGCCCCCACCGTCGTGAGCACCTCGTTCCTTCCTTGACGTGGGGTCCAAGTCCATCAGGTGTGTTTCCTTCCAAAAATAACTTCTCCAGTTGATTTCATTCTGTTTCGACTCCGTCTGATATTCATTTTCTTCCAAACACTGAAATAGGCATAAAACAACAAATCTGGGCTGGGCCTCCGGTTAATAGGTCACTACTAGGAAAAGGGCTATAGATAGGATTGACACTAATGGCGCACCAGGGAAGTAGTGCGCCAATACTATATACTAATGGCGCACCAGTTGGTGATGCGCCATTAGTGTGGAAGACACTAATGGCGCACCAGAAAACAGGTGCGCCACTAGTGATAATTTTTTTTATTATTTTTACATACATACTAATGGCGCATCCTATGTCTGGTGCGCCATTACTAGTTCTAACTAGTAATGGCGCACCAGACAAGGAGTGCGCCAGTACTGATTTTTTTTATTCTTTTTTTGCAAAACTACTAATGGCGCACCCTGTAAAAGTGTGCCATTAGTATATATATATATTTTTTACTTTTCTGCAAAACTACTAATGGCACACCACCTGCAGGTGCGCCATTAGTAACCAGGGTTACTAATGGCGCATGTGCAGGTGGTGCGCCATTAGTAACCTGGGACCCCAACAAGATATTTTGGACAACCCCACACCTACCCACTCACTTTCCCCACTTCATTCCCTCCACCTCCTTCTCCAAGCTTTCGGCTGCCTCCTCCTCCTCACCTCATTTCCACCATAGATTCATCAAAATTAAGTGGTGAAATTACCTTTTTTTGATAGGTAAGTAGGGGGAAAGCTATATTCATGATGTAGATCTACTTTTTTTCTCCCTAGCTCGCTCCAACAACGTGCACATGCACTTTTTGTGGCCTAGCTAGATCTATGTATGTTTGTGGTGTTGCATTTATGTTTGTGTTTGCAGGTACCGGTATTTGAAATGCGATAGTTGCGAATATTTTGCCAGAATGTTGATTCATTTCCGTTTCGGCGAGAATTTTGGCACTATGCATTCTTTATGGTCCTATTTTTAGGGAAGGTCATGCCAAAAATTTTCTTGGTTCTAAAATATCGTTTTGCTCTACCCCGCAGGCGACCATGGTCCGCACGATGACCGAAGGCATCGTGAATAGGTTTTTGAGCTCCGCGAAGGCCGAGATGCTTCCGAAGAACGAGACGGAGATAAGTTGTCCGTGTCGATGATGCAAGCTGAAGAGCCTGATTGCGGACCCGGATTCCGGGCAGGTGCGGGACCACCTGCTCTTGTGTGGTTTCATGGATGGCTATTGGTGGCAAGGTGATGAAGTTGACTATGAAGTCGTCCATGGGGGCCGGGCAAGAAATGAGGAAGGGCAACAAGACAAGTACCACCGCGGCGAGGGCGGGCGAGAAGACGAAGAATCTCCAGGACATGATCACGACGGTCATGCTGTACACGGTCATCATGTAGAAGATCATGTCGTACATGATGATGAGGAAGATCAAGACGAAGGGCATGATCATGAAGATGAAGATGCCGGAGCAGACGACGATGGAGGCTGGGTGCAGGACCCTCATATTCAAGAGCTGCTTCTCAAGCAGACGGATAACGCAAGAGCTGGATCAACTGGAGATAGACGCGGTTACTCCATTGTATGAAGGATGCAGGCCCGAGGATCCCCGCCTGAAAGTAACGCTCATGGCTCTGGAGATGAAGGTAAAACACAAAATGACCGACGCATGCTTCGACAAGAACATGTCATTCTGGCACGAACGTCTTCCCAAGGGGAACACGTGCCCGACCAGTTTCGAGGAGGCGAAGAAAATCTTGTCTCCTCTGGATTTACCGCACGTGAAATACCATGCGTGCATGAACAATTGCATCATTTATCGGGACGAGCACATGGAGTCTACCATATGTCCGGTGTGCGGCGTCACTCGATACAAGAAGAGGAAGAAAGCTCCTCGAAAAGTGGTGTGGTACTTTCCAATCACTCCTCGTTTGCAGCGGTATTTCGCGGACCCTAAGTAGCAAAGCTCCTGCGTTGGCACGCGGATAGGGAGGAGAAGAAGCGAGAAGATGACGCAAATGATCCGGAGATAGATAAAAAACACAAGATGCTGAGTCACCCTAAGGATGCGAGCCAGTGGCAAGCGTTGAACTTCGAATACCCAGAATTTGGGAAGGATCCAAGGAACATCGGGCTGGGCGCGAGCACCGATGGAGTCAATCCGTTTGGCAGCCATAGAAGCACACATAGCACGTGGCCTGTGTTTGTGTGGATGTACAACCTTCCCCCCTGGTTGTGCATGAAGAGGAAGTACATTCACATGAGTATGCTAATTGAAGGGCTGAAACAACCAGGGAACGACATCAATCTGTATCTGGGTCTGCTGAAAGAGCAAGTGCAACAACAACTGGGATCGACGCTCACCGGCATTATGCCTACCTTGATTCATGGGATAACGACGTGGATTGCGGGTGGCCAACAGGGGCCGCCCCCGATTCCCAGCTTCACGGCCAGCAACTCGCACAACACGCAGGCGGCGCCATTGGTGTCTCCGGCGGCGGCGGTATTGGTGTCTACGGCGGCGGTGCCATTGGTGTATCCGGCGACGGCGGTATTGGTGTCTCCGACGCCGGCATTGGAGCTTAATGCACCCGGGTGTACGCTCGCCGGCACCTCGCCAGCAAGTGGCCCCTCCGTCAGTTGCACGCCCGCCGTTGGTGGTGCCTCGACATTAGCCGAGCTCGACGGCATCACGGTAACTAAGCCTCTCGGCCGAGGACTTCATCTCCTTGCCTTTGACTGGGCATCCCTGACGCCCTACATGTTTTCGCAGGGCGCCGCCGACGTTCCTTGCACTCTCCCGCACTTCGTGGGCGGCGAGTTGGTCGATGTCGCCAAGGGCAGAATCGTTCAACCAGGCAACCCCGTGTTCCACGGTAATCCGATGCCACCCACAATGTATAGGGTTGAAGTTGTTCGGGTGCTGGCAGGCTGCGACGAGCTGTAACCTCCGACTCGACCCGCTGGGGCCGACGAAGAAGATGAGATGACCCTCAGCGCCTGCATAAGCTGGTCCCTGCTTTGGCTGAAGAGCCAGATTCGTGTGGGGGCAGGGGACACCACCCCACAGACAAGACCGCCAGTCATGCCGGCGCCAAGCCATGGCAAGAATGCCGCAACACTACCAGACATGCCGGACATCCCTATGGCACAGCATCCGGACATGCATATGGCACAGGATCCGGACGACGACGACAACGACAATGGTACATTTACCAACGTCGATAAGTATGCCGAACATGGGTATGGTGACGAGTTCTGCGGGCCTCCTTCTCAAGAACCCAAACAAGACGACCGCGATCTAGCTGGTACGGCGGAGAAACCCAATTGCAACAGGCATCGTCTCGCGTTCAATTCTCAGGAGACGCCTCCAGCTGCCGCCTTCACCGGACTCAGATAGCGGAGGTGCCAAATATTATCAGCCCCAACACCCTCAAGAAGGCGGTCTATGAGCAGAACTCGGTCCCATTACAGCAGATCAAGAAGAAGGGCCAGAAACGGCCGACTAAAAAGGGCGCCGGTGCGAGCCAGCCGGCACCGAGTACGATCCGTGCTCAGGACGGGCCACCTTCACCTAAGGATATCTCGAGGAGGGTGCATGTGGCGGGTAGGGCGATGCTACCGACAAATATGCTCAATGCTACAACCGGTGCTATGTGGAGTCTTCACGACAGGGTTCTTTCTTTGGAGAAGCGGCGTCTCAGAGAGAATGATGTGGCATACCCGATTTTCGTGGCTAAGGTGCCAGAGGGCAAGGGCTTTGTGGATGGCGCCATCGGGGGTACGATCATCCTGCGGTTTGATGACATCTTTGCTATGTTCAACCTTCATCCGCTGCACTACACCTTCGTTCGGCTGTTTTTGCTGAGTATGGAGATGCGGATCATTAGAGACAAGACCCCGGACATCGTGATCGTCGACCCCTTCTACATGCGTGCCAAGCTCTTGAGCAGCGCTGGGGACTGCCAAGTCGCGAGTTCACACCTCGAAGACGTCATTCTGGCAAACCCAGATAAGGATAACTTCCTTGTGGCTTACTTTCCCGAGTAAGTCATCCCTTAACCGCCCCGTAACATATGATTTCTTAGATTTCGATCGTTATTTTTTTCTAACATTCCGTGTTCTGTGCAGTGACACACATTGCACACTCATCCTCTTAAGCCCGAAATATTCCATGGCCATGTATTTCGACCCAAACCATAACTCCAAGATAGACTACACAAATATCAAGAATGTTCTTGATGATGTTCTCCCTGGCTACGCCAAATCTGGAGGCACCTTCATCAGGGCAGTTCGTAAGTACGGCAAGCACGTGTTTGCCCACAATAAGATGTTCTGCTGCGTCAAGCAACCGCCTGGCGGTCAGAAGGATGCCTACTACGCCCTCCATCACATGCGGGCGATCGTAAGTGACCATCATCACCTTCTGCTACCAAATAATCTCAAAGATTGGGCCGCGAGCTTGTCGGCAATCCAGGACACGGACATCAAACAAGAATTCTTTCGCATCCAGTCGGAGTTTGCGAACATCATCCATCAAGATGTCCTTCATACCTCGGGACAGTTCTTCCTCAGATATCAACCGTCCAACATTGAGGTAGACGGAATGCTACAAATGCAGGCTGACAACGCCCGCAATTTCATGACCATCACGACAGACGGCGGCTTCATCCACGCTCCTGTCCATGAGTCGAGTCGAAAGTAGTGATGTGTAGTTCTGAAACATTGATTGGCTCATGTTGTAATTAAACTTTAATGAATTGTATGTCTCTTTGGTTTGGACAGTCGTTCAACTTAGATGTAATCGATGCTATTTATTAGTAGGACCATGAATCGTGCTATTAATGTCTTGCTTTTCTCTTCCGATCCTTTTGTTGCATACTTATATATTGGTTATGTATGTATTGTCTGTTGTTTGGCTTGTGCATAGAGATGCCGTCGTATGTCGTGTACAAGGGTAAGGTTCCCGGAGTCTACGACGACTGGGAGGAGTGTCGGAGACAGGTTCACCGTCTTAGCGGTAACAGTTACAAAGGGTACACCACTAGGGCGGAGGCCGAATCTAGATACGCCCGCTATCTAGCGGGGGAGAGGAGGGAGCGTTGGAGGAACCGGATGAAGACCAGTTTGATCACGATGATGCTCATCGTGATGACCACAGCTCTCTTCTATGTGATGGTAGTTTAGATGATTGATATCGACTTGTAATGTGAAGACAAACTCGATACTCGCGGTCTCGAGACTTGTAATGTTTTATCTTTGTTTGATCTTTTGAATTCGGAGACTAATATGATGAATTGTATTCAGAGACTAATCTTCTATTGTATTCGATGAATCTACTGTTGTTGTGTGCTACTGTATATATTCTGTCAAATAATATATTTTGTAACCTATGCAAAAATCAGAATGCGCCATTAGTATGCCAAAGGATACTAATGGCGCATCAAGATAGAGTGTGCCATTAGTATGCCAAAGGATACTAATGGCGCATCAAGACAGAGTGTGCCATTAGTATGCCAAGTATACTAATGGCGCATCTATCCGCAGTGCGCCATTAGTGTGCCAAAGCACATGGTTAAATATGGCCCCTGTGAGGCACACTAATGGCGCATGGTTTTATATACTAATCGCGCACTTGGTGGTGCGCCATTAGTATACCAGATACTAATGGCGCACCAGTGGTGCGCCATTAGTAAAAATTACTAGTGGCGTGCTAGTAATGGCGCACCAGTGATGCGCCATTAGTAGGCAAAACTAGTGCGCCATTAGTACGTCTTTTCCTAGTAGTGGGTTAGTCCCAAAAATAATATAAAAGTGGATAATAAAGCCAAATATTGCCCAAAACAGTAGATAATATAGCATGGAGCAATCAAAAATTATAGATACGTTGGAGACGTATCAAAGGACTCCCCCGACTCCTCGCCAGTCGCCTCAAAGTCAGACTCTTCTTCCTCCACGTCTTCTTCCTCCTCACTCCCGCTGGAGCTACCGGAGGACACGTTCACCATCGCCAGCACCGCAAGACCCTCGGGAGCTTCCGCGGGCACCAGCCCATCACCATTAAA
This sequence comes from Triticum urartu, assembly GCF_003073215.2. Classification (NCBI taxonomy): domain Eukaryota; kingdom Viridiplantae; phylum Streptophyta; class Magnoliopsida; order Poales; family Poaceae; genus Triticum; species Triticum urartu. Next base: position 127,169,821 of record NC_053024.1, on the reverse strand, counting down.
GGTGGGCATGGCGTTCACCACCTGCTCCCAGTCGTCACGAAGGAACAGGGGGACGGGGGTGCCCACCGGCTTCGGCACATCTCCCCCAACCAAGGAATGGAGGGTCGCGACCAGATTCTCATCGGTCAGGGCCTCAGAGCTTAGGGGCAAGGCGGCGTCCGCTTCCCCAAGCCTCCACAACGGGAGCGAGTGCTCCTGGAGTGGAGCCACCTGGTGCTCCAAGAACTCCCTCAGGAGCGTGGCTCCAGTCAGCTTCGCCGTCCCCAGGTTGCTCGGCCTCAGGTCCGCGTTCATCCTCTTCAGCACCGCCCTCGCACGGGGGTCGATGAGCTCCGAGCGGGACCATGTCTCGACAGCCTTGGGCTGCCCCATAGGCAACACCAGACGGGGGTGGAGGCGCCCGACGTCCACCATGACCCACTTGCTCCGGAAGCCTTCGATTCTCTTCCCAGTCTTCGAGATAGCATTGGAATTGGAGTATGCGATGAAGCTCGCACAATAGGAGACATGGCCACCAGAAACCCGGAGGGAAAAGTAGTGGCGCAACAAGGCCATCGAGGGCTTTACCACGACAGGAGCCTCACAGTAGTAAGCAAAAATCGCCAGGAGAAGAACATATTTGGGGTGGAGATGCAGAGCCTGCAAGTTGTACTGGTGGAGAACAGCAAAGAAGAACTCAGAGAAAGGAGGCACTAGACCGGCGACGATGGCGCTCACAAAGAGGGGATAGAAGGTGCTCCCCCTGCCTTTAGGCTGGTCGGAGCCGGCCTTGAGCACAGTCGCCCCCTTGCTGCCCTGCGCCACCGTCATCAGGCGCGTGAGTGTGAGGTTCTTCTCCGGTAGGTTCGGGGAATCCAGGGCCGGTGAGTACCAGGCCTTGGTCGAGGACTTGCGAGGTGCCATGGCATGCCGGGCAAGAAGGATTGAGACAGATCTGGAGGATTTTGGAAGCAAGAAAGAGGAGAGCGAGAAAGGGGATCTGGAGTGAGGCGAACAAGAACAAAGCAAGTAAGTCTGGTCCGGGCACCTCTTTTGTCAGATGGACAGTTGCCAAGGCGTCGTGGGGAAGCGCAGATGCCCACGTCCAATCAATCGCCTTGCGGCGCCCAAGGCCGTAGGCTATTAGGGCCTGCGGTGCTTCGCACTTGCCCCTTCACTTTCCTGCTAGGCCAAGCCCAGGCACGCCTTGGGCCCGGGGGCTACTGTCGGCGTTTTAGGAACGGGGGTCCCAGACTTGCCTGCCTGCAGCCTGCGGCGTGGCTCAAGTGGGGGCCCAACATGGCCCGTCTTCATCAGCTCAAGCTCAAGACCCTCGCGAGGGCCAAGCCTCGCGGGGCGGACGACAGAGAGCTTCCTCTGAGGCAGCCTCATCAGGCAGGCTCGCGAGGAGGTGGAGAGATCAAGGTAGGGGTACCTCACGAGGAACCCGTGACGCAAGCCATGACGATCGAGACCAGGCGGGCGCCAGGCGGGCGCCGGCCTGCACAGTGTCCTTGTTTCCCCTTTGGTGCAAAGGGGGCAAGCAGAGGCCTAGGCATCGGGCAAAGGTTACCATTCCGGTGCAACGAGACCAAGACCAGCAGAGCGGCAGGACGGAGGTCACCGTGGAGCCCAAGACGATGTCATCACCAGTACTTTTGGCAGCCGAAGACCACCTTTGGTCAGGATAACTTGTACTAGATGTTCCCCTTCAAAATGGTCAATTGTTGGTGCCCTTCCCGCAAATTATTTTGGGAAGAGACCCAGGGCCACTATAAATAGAGCTAGCCACCACAGAGTAAAGGAGAGACGCCCCCGGAGATCCCGGAGAGACCCCGGAGAGATCAAGACACCCAGACATCTAGAGATCTAGTAGAACCCAAGCAGAGAGAGAGAGAGGCGACTGAACTCACCCTAGCAGTTCGTCGCACTAGCTCAAGAACACCTCTCGTTAGGCTGTTCTTCTTGTGTAATGTTCATTAGCAGCCCCTGAGGCAATCCACCACACCACACACTGGAGTAGGGTATTACACCACAACGGTGGCCCGAACCAGTATAAACCTCGTGTCCCTTGTGTTGTTCATTGTTTCCAGCTTAGATCACGCGAGGAGATTGGGCGTAGATCGGTAGGGGAGAGATCTCCGAGCGCACCCCAGTGTTCGAACCTCAAGGGTCTGCCGGAACCCGAAATCCGAAACAAACGAACCAGTAAACCCTCGTACTCCCCCGTGTCGGAAACAACTGCCGAGTCTTCCCTGGCTCCGTGTTGTTCCCTTCCTAGGCCTCGCCATCGTCCACCGCCCTGGTGCTCTCGACGCGGCCTGGTCAACATGGTCAATGAACGACATCCATCGGAAGTGTATTGTACGTGGAGAGGTTGACAGCTGGGGCCATGGCCGCATGCAAGGAAATGCCTCCTTATTACACGCAAAATAATGATTCCTCCACCTGATAGCTAGGACCCACGGGAAGGGCTTTTGTATTTCGCGATAAAAACGTTCCCCCCGCTGACAGGTCAGACCCACCAGCTATATCTTTGCACGCAAGGAAGTGTGTCCTTGTGACGCACAAAAAATGAATACCCCCTGCTAGCTAGGACCCACCATAGTGGGTGGCTGATTTGTGGGCCTGCTAAGTTGACGGGGACAGAGGGCTTTGTCAACTTAGTCAATATGAATGATTCTAGTTCCAGTGACCGCCCGATGTCCATCCAATGGCCATAGTGCTTCTTCAACCTCTGGTCTTCTTGCTCCAGCCACCCAAAGCAGCGCCGGTCGTGCCCCTTGCCCTGCCTCCTGTGGCGGGCTGTGCTGCCGTGGAGGCCTCACCGCCCCCATACTACTCCCACCACTGGCCAGACCATCCCTCCACTGACCCACACACCCTGTTATTCTGCGGTGACGGTAGCTTCACACCGCAGCCGAACCAGTGAACCCTTGTACTCCTCTTCACGTGGGCATCCACTGCCGTGTCTTCCCCGGCTCCGCATCGTCCCCTTCCTAGGCCTCACCGTCGTCCACCGCCTTGGTTCTCTCGTTGCGGCGTGGTCAATGTGGTCAACGACCGAGTTCCATCGGAAGAGTACTATACGTGGAGAGGCTGATAGCTGGGTCCACAGCCGCAGCTGGGTCCACGGCCACAGCCTAGCTTTTTTGTGATTTGCCAAGTAAGTCGCTTTGTCAGGCCTCTTGGGCTGCAAATCTTTCAAGACGAGGAGAGCTTCATTCAGTTGGCCGAAAAAATGGCCTATCAGTAATGAGAAATGGGTTGTACATTTTTAAAACACATCAAACCGGCAATTGGTTTCAAATTTCTTTTTTTCATTTCGAGATTTTAAATTGCATTGATTTTTATGCGTGGACAATTTGTTGGATTTTATATTGATATACATTTATTTTTAAAATCAGTTTGAATGTGACTCGAAATTTCGTGATTAAAAATAGTTCGGACCGCACCGAAATATGCAAAATCTCATATAATTTTTTAATCGTGGCCACAATATGGGATGTAATGCTAACAAAAAGAATATGGGCTCCAAAAAAACCTTAAGAATTATCAAATGGGCTGTAAATTATTAGAAATAATGGCAAATGGCTTATATGATGTATTCCACAGATTTGAGGATTTCCTAAAAAAAGGTTGACGCACAAGCAGTGACTGTTAGATTTCCATCCAACGCCCGTCGTGCTTCTTCAATCTCTACTCTTCTTGCTCCAGCCGCTCAAACAAGCGCCAGCGGGACTGCCTGCTCCCTCCTCCCCTTGGCCGGCTGTGCTGCCGCGCAGGCCTCACCGCCCCACCGTACTCCCATCTCTAGCCTAGCCATCCCTCTACTCACCAACACTTGCTGTTATGCTCCGGCGACGGCAGACGAACCAGTAAACCCTCATACAATTATACTCCCCTCCGCGTGGGGAATGACTACCGAGTCTTCCCTACCTCTGTGTCGTTTCCTTCCTAGGCCTCGCCTTCGTCCACCGCTCTAGTGCTCTCGGCGTGGCCTGGTCAATGTGGTCAATGACCTACATGCATCTGAACTGGACTGTACGTGGAGAGGCTGACAGCTGGGTCCATGGCTGCACGCAAGGAAATTCCTCCTTATTACGCGCAAAATAATGATTCCTCCACCTGACATTTGGGACCGACCAGAAGGGCCTTTGTATTTCATGGAAAAAATGTTACCACCGCTGACAGCTCGGATCCACCAGCTATATCTTCGCACGCAAGGAAATGCCTCCTTATGATGCACAAAAAATGAATACTCCCCCTGCTAGCAGGGACCCAGTATAGTGGCAGGCTGACTTGTGGGCCTACTAAGTTGACGAGGACGGAGGGCTTTGTCAACTTAGTCAATATGCACGATTCTAGCTCAGTGACCGTACGATGTCCATCCAACGGCCGTAGTGCTTCTTCAACCTCTGGTCTTCTTGCTCCAGCCGCCCAAACCAGCATTGGTCATGCCTCATGCTCCTGCCTCCCGTATCCGGCTGCGATGCGGCGGAGGCATCACCGCTCCCTACTTCTGCCACCGCTGGACAGGCCATCCCTCTACTCACCCACACCCCATGGTATTTTGCAGCGACGGCAGCCCCACACCGCAGCGAACCAGTAAACCCTCATACCCCTCCACGCGTGGGCATCCACTACCGCGTCTTCCCTCGCTCTACGCCGTCCCCTTCCTAGGCCTCGCCGTCGTCAAACGCCTTGGTGCTCTCGGCGCGGTGTGGTTAATGTGGTCAACGACCGACTTCCATCGGAAGAGTACTGTACGTGGAGAGGATGACATTTGCGTCCACGACAGCTGCAAGGAAGTGCCTCCTTATTATGCACAAAATAATTATTCCTGTACCTGACAGTGGGGACCCACCGGACGGGCCATTGTATTTCATGAAAAAGCATTTCCCCCTGACTGCTGGGACCCACCAGCTACATCTTCGCACACAAGGAAGTGCGTCTGGGCAAAAAAACGATTCGCCCCCTGACTGCTGGGACCCACCAGCTATATCTTCGCACGCAAGGAAGTGCCTCATAGTTGGGACCCACCTGGTCGAAGCGTACGTAGCGTTGCCATTCTGGTCGCGAACGTGTATGTACATACTGGTCGATGTAGAGCACGCACGTGTCATAGTTGAGGCGCGCATGTAGCATGTACACATACGTACAACGGCCAGTGTGCATGAAAGAAAATACGACCACGTACGTACATACGGGCGGGGTCTCGAACGCCTACTCGTGCATACGTACGGCCAGGGCTCGTTTACATGGCTGGGTCGAAACGGAGAAACTGCGCCATCGTCGTGTTCATGGGGAGGCAAAGGAATGCGTCGTGTTCATCAGGAGGTAACAGAACGCGTGGGAGCCAACTGGCTTGGATGGAATAACCAATGCAAATGAGGCATGGTGTACCGCAGAACAGAGGAAACGGCCTTGTGTTCGACCGGCCATGTTCGAAACGGGATCCTGTTCACCAGGAGGGGCTAGCTTACTGCAAAACGGAGGAAACAGACCTCCTACGGTCGAAACGGGGGTCCTGTTGATCGGGAGGGGTGTGGCATACCGCAAAATGGAGGAAACGGACTTGTGTTGGAGCGCTACGGTTGAAATGGGGGTCCTGTTCATCGGGAGGGGTGTGGGATACCGCAAAACGGGACTCCAAAGGATACTGTTCATCTCCACCGTCGACCCCCTCTAGCCTCCACGGGCTACTGTTCATCCACCGTCGACCTCCTCCAGCCTCCACCTGCGATTTTTCATCCACGGGCTCCTGTTCATCCAACCTCCACCGCGCGCTACTCCAATGGCTACTGTTCAACCAACCCTCTCCACGGGCTCCTGTTCAACCACCCCTCCACGGGCTACTTTTCATCTAGCCCTCCACCGTCTACTGTTCATCCTACCCTCCACGGGGTGGTCCTGTTCATCCAGACCTCCACGGGGTCCTGTTTATCCAGCCCCAACCGGCTCGATCGATCGGGGTCCTGTTCATCTAGAGGCAACACCGATAACCCACAAGTATAGGGGATCGCAACAGCTTTCGAGGGTAGAGTATTCAACCCAAATTTATTGATTCGACATAAGGGGAGCCAAAGAATAGTCTCAAGTATTAGCAGCTGAGTTGTCAATTCAACCACACCTGGAAACTTAGTATCTGCAGCAAATTGTTTAGTAGCAAAGTAATATGATAGTGGTGGTAGCGACAACAAAAGTAAAGACAGCAAAACTAATGTTTTTGGTATTTTGTAGTAATTGTAACAGTAGCAGCGGGAAAGTAAATAAGCGTAAACCAATATACGGAAAACTCATAGGCACTGGATCAATGATGGATAATTATGCCGGATGCGGTTTATCATGTAACAGTCATAACATAGGGTGACACAGAACTAGCTCCAATTCATCAATGTAATGTAGGCATGTATTCTGTATATAGTCATACATGCTTATGGAAAAGAACTTGCATGACATATTTTGTCCTACCCTCCCATGGCAGCGGGGTCCTATTGGAAACTAAGGGATATTAAGGCCTCCTTTTAATAGAGAACCGGAACAAAGCATTAGCACATAGTGAATACATGAAATCCTCAAACTATGGTCATCACCGGGAGTGGTCCCGATTATTGTCACTTCGGGGTTGCCGAATCATAACACATAGTAGGTGATTATAGACTTGCAAGATAGGATCAAGAACTCACATATATTCATGCAAACATAATAGGTTCAGATCTGAAATCATGGCACTCGGGCCCTAGTGACAAGTATTAAGCATAGCAAAGTCATAGCAACATCAATCTCAGAACATAGTGGATACTAGGGATCAAACCCTAACAAAACTAACTCGATTACATGATAAATCTCATCCAACCCATCACCGTACAACAAGCCTACAATGGAATTACTCACGCACGGCGGTGAGCATCATGAAATTGGTGATGGAGGATGGTTGATGATGACGACGGTGACGAATCCCCCTCTCTGGAGCCCCGAACGGAATCCAGATCAGCCCTCTCGAGAGGTTTTAGGGCTTGGCGGCGGCTCCGTATCGTAAAACGTGATGATTTCTTCTCTCTGGTTTTTTCTCTCCGAAAGTAAATATATAGAGTTGGAGTTGGCGTCGGAGGGCATCCAGGGGGCCACGGGGGGGGGGGGCCCCCCCGGGGGGGGGGGGGGCGCCCCCACCCTCGTGGACAGGGTGTGGGCCCCCTGGTCTTCATCTTTGGCGAGGATTTTTTATTATTTTTCTAAGATGTTCCGTGGAGTTTCAGGTCATTCCGAGAATATTTGTTTTCTGCACATAAAACAACACCATGGTAATTCTGCTGAAAATAGCGTCAGCCGGGTTAGTTCCATTCAAATCATACAAGTTAGAGTCCAAAACAAAGGCAAAAGTGTTTGGAAAAGTAGAAAGAACGGAGACGTATCAACTCCCCCAAGCTTAAACCCTTGCTTGTCCTCAAGCAATTCAGTTGACAAGCTGAAAGAAAGAAAGAAAAACTTTTACAAACTCTGTTTGCTCTAGTTGTTGTAACTATGTCTAGCCAGCATTCAAGTTTTCACCATAGATCATAACTAACCACATTTTCAATAATTCTCAAGTCTCATAATTACTCATATCAATAACATGATCAACTAGCAAGCCATAATAATAAATCTCGGATGGCAACACTTTCTCAAAACAATATTAATATGATATAACAAGATGGTATCTCGCTAGCCCTTTCTGAGACCGCAAAACATAAATGCAGAGCACCTTTAAAGATCAAGGACTGACTAGACATTGTAATTCATGGTAAAAGAGATCCAATCATAGTCACACCCAACATAGATTAATAGTGATGAATGCAAATGACAGTTGTGCTCTCCAGCTAGTGCTTTTTAATAAGAGGGTGATGACTCAACATAAAAGTAAATGGATAGGCCCTTCGCAGAGGGAAGCATGGATTTGTAGAGGTGCCAGAGCTCGGTTTTGCAATAGAGATAAATTGTATTTTGAGCGATATACTTTCATTGTCAATGTAACAACTAAGAGATGGCGATATCTTCCATGCTAAACACATTATAGGCGGTTCCCAAACAGAATGGTAAAGTTTATACTCCCTGTGGGAGTCCTGGATTAGGGGGTCTCCGAACAGCTAGACTATCTCCATTGGCCGGACTGTTAGACTATGAAGATACAAGATTGAAGACTTCGTCTCGTGTCCTGATGGGACTCTACTTGGCATGGAAGGAAAGCTAGGCAATATGGATATGTGTATCTCCTCCTTTGTAACCGACCTTGTGTAACCCTAACCCTCTCCGGTTTCTATATAAACCGGAGGGTTTTAGTCCGTAGGACACAACAACTACAACATACGATCATAACATAGGATAGCTTCTAGGGTTTAGCCTCTCCGATCTCGTGGTAGATCTATTCTTATACTACCCATATCATCAATATTAATCAAGCAGGACGTAGGGTTCTACCTCCATCAAGAGGGCCCGAACCTGGGTAAAACATTGTGTCCCCTGCCTCCTGTTACCATCCTCCTTAGACGCACAGTTCGGGACCCCCTACCAGAGATCCGCCGGTTTTGACACTAACATTGGTGCTTTCATTGAGAGTTCCTCTGTGTCGTCGCCGTTAGGCTTGATGGCTCCTACTATCATCAATAGCGATGCAGTCCAGGGTGAGACTTTTCTCCCTGGACAGATCTTCATGTTCGGCGGCTTTGCACTGCGGGCCAATTCGCTTGGCCATGTGGAGCAGATTGAAAGTTACACTCCTGGCCACCAGGTCAGGTTTGGAAGCTTAAACTACATGGCCGATATCCGTGGAGACTTGATCTTTGACAGATTCGAGCCTCTGCCTTGTGCGTCACGCGATCACGATGAGTATGATTTAGCTCTACCATCGGATAGTGTTCAAGAGATCGCACAGGCAGCCGCTTCGACCCTCAGTTTGGAGCCAGTTGTGGCGTCCATGGACGGGGGGATGAACCCCGCCACGGAGGCCTTATCCTCAACGGTGATCGAGCCAAACATCGACCTTACCTTGCATGAGAGCCGTGTTGTTAAACTGCCGGATCCTTCTTTGGCCACGAACTCTGAGCCGCCTACGCCCGTTCATATCGAATCCGATTGGGCGCCCTTTGGAGACATACTGAACTCATTAAGGTCTCTCTCCTTGTCAGGAGGATCCTGGCTGAACTATGACCGGCAGGATTGGGATGCGGATGACGAAGAAATTCGCCGCCCACCCACCACCCACTTAGTAGCCACTGTCGATGACTTAACCGACACGCTCGACCTCGACTCTGAAGACATCAACGGTATGGACGACGATGCAGGAGACGAACAGGAACCACTGCCCCCAGGGCACTGGACGCCCACTTCACCACATGACGTATACATGGTGGATACACCAAAGGAAAACGACAATGAGGAACGGAAGGACGCAACGAAGGGTTGTTCCCTCGAGAAGCAGTCAAAACGGCGGCGTAAGCGGCGCCCCAAATCCCGCCTCGGCAGAAACAACGATCATACAGACCCAGCGTTAGAGAAGGGGGAACCATTGCCGGACCACGGCAACATAGAGGATCAAGCCGAACAACCTGACTCTATCAAAGATAATAGTCCGGACGACTTCACACCGGGCAGACACCCGGACCAATAGAATGCCCGTCAAAGGCTTGTTGCCACCATGAGGAGTCTAAAAAAGAAGAAGCAAAGACTCAAGGCTGCACAAGACACACTCGGAATCAGATGGAGCAAAGTACTCAATGCTGCAGCAAAGTACGGCGATAATCGCCCCACCAAGAGCTACCCGAAGTGGAAGTTGCTACCTGAATTCCATGAGGAGGCCTTAGATCCCCCGCAACCAAAAATTAAAACGGCCACCTAGCCGGATAGATGACCTCACGGCCAACATAGAGCGGCAAGCAATGCCGCACATAAGCCAATACGCGATCCACGCGAGGGCTCGCATCAAAAGGACGGCGCAACCAGATCCATCTATGGACCACGCAGGCATGCTCCAGCACATGATGCAACACAGTAAACATCCGAACACTACGGTACACCCAGATACAGGGGTGCTGCACACCCCCTATGTTTCACCGACGAGGTCCTGGACCATGAATTTCCATAGGGATTCAAACCCGTAAACATATAGGCATACGACGGAACAACAGACCCTAGGGTCTGGATTGAGGACTATATCCTCCATATCCATATGGCTCGAGGAGATGATCTCCACGCCATTAAGTATTTACCCCTCAAACTCAAAGGGCCAGATCGACACTGGCTTAAAAGCCTCCCCGGAAGCTCCATTGGAAGCTGGGAAGAGCTCGAAGACGCTTTTCGGGCAAATTTTCAAGGGACTTATGTCCGACCTCCGGATGCGGACGATTTGAGTCATATAACTCAACAGCCCGGAGAGTCAGCCCAAAGCTTTGGAACAGGTTTCTTACTAAAAAGAACCAAATAGTCGACTGTCCGGACGCCGAAGCCTTGGCAGCTTTTAAGCATAGCGTCCGTGACAAATGGCTTGCCAGACACCTCGGCCAAGAAAAGCCGAGAACAATGGCAGCATTAATAAGCCTCATGACCCGCTTTTGCACGGGTGAGGACAGCTGGCTAGCCAGATGCAGCACCAGTGACCCAAGTACATCCGAAGTTAGAGATGAAAACGGGAAATCACGACGCAGCAAAAATAATAACCGTCAGAATAAAGAAGACAGCACGAAGAGCACGGCAGTAAACGCCGGATTCAAAAGCGCTCGGCCAAGTCAGCAAAAGCCGCCCTCTAAAGGCGCCAGAGACGAACTGTCCAGCCTAAATAAAATTCTAGACCAAGTATGTCAGATCCATAGCACCACTGGTAAACCCGCTACTCATACCCACAGAGAATGTTGGGTCTTCAAGCAGTCCGGCAAGCTCAACGCCGTACACAAGTGGGAGGATACACCAAGCGAAGACGAGGATGAGCCTCCCAAGCAAGACACTGGGGAACAAAAGAAATTTCCACCAGAAGTCAAAACAGTCAATGTGTTACACATGATCAAGGGGAGAAACAAAGCGGCACTCCCAGAAAAATATGCCCAAGGGCCTGTCACCGCGGAGTCCTGCCACTGGTCGTCTCAGCCGATCACTTTCGACCATCGTGATTACTCAGCAAGTATCCGACATGCAGGATTGGCTGCCCTGGTATTAGACCCAATAATTGATGGATACCACTTTACACAAGTCCTGATGGGCGGTGGCAGCAGCTTAAACCTGATATACTAGGATACAATCCGCAAAATGGGGATAGACCCAACAAACATTTGCCACAACAAAACTACCCTTAAAGGAGTAACGCTAGGCCCAGGGGCTCATTGCACGGGCTCCCTGCTACTAGAGGTTATATTCGGCTTCCCCGATAACTTCCGTAGCGAATCTTTAACATTCCACATTGCTCCGTTCCAAAGTGGCTATCAAGCACTACTTGGACGCAAAGCTTTCGCTCGCTTTAATGTGATACCGCATTACGCTTCCCTTACGCTTAAGATGCCCGGTCCATGTGGCATCATTGCAGTGAATGGAAATATTAAGCGATCCCTGCGCGCCGAAAAGAGTGCGACTGCCTTGGCAGCCGCACACTAAAAATGGCATCACCAGCTAAAAGCATTTGATAGGTCGTCAAGATCACGGACACGGTTAGACGAGTCTGGCGCAACTATATGTAACTCACACATGTTTGATAAGCCACGCCCCTATTACAAATACAAGGGGCTCAACGCGCGCAGACAAGTGGCAACTTTTACTCATCTTGAATTATACATGGTTTCTTTAAACCTACCTTTTTGCACGACAACTTTTCACCTAAGTTTCTCTCTTTTATAGATGACCATTGTGCTACACCCGTCCAGGATACGGCACAACGGATACACAGGCACAGACGTGCAGCAGGGACCCGTCCCAAGGATTCTTTTTATATTAAGACCCTGCGTCAACCTTTTTTACTTTCTCTTGTTGATACACATCCCTCGGATTCTCAGTACAATTGAGAAGGATGCTGGCGTCTTGGCATGTGTCCATGTCAGAATAATGCACGTACCTGGACACCAGGGGCTTCTTACAAAGGGCACTATTTAGGCCCGGTTTATACCATAAAGACCGAATACCTTAGGGAGTGTTCGGCGTCGCGAGTTTGGCCTTATATGCATCAGCTCCGAATCATGTCTTTGGTCAAATGTTGGGTTTTCCCAGCTCCTATGTGTTTGGTACCTTACGTTCCGCTCTATCGGCTAAGGTAGCACTAGGAGAACTATAGCGATTGTGCCCCGGGTCATCCTGACAAGCACCTCAGTGGAGAAAGCCGAAAACTGACGGTCATGATATAGCGTGAGACTGGTCAACCACTCGATGACCTATCGGAATGTTAGAATTCCTCTGCCTTAACGAAGGGCCGTTTCCCGGCCAAGCATGTACGCATCCCGAATTCGGGAGAGTGCGGAGCCAACAGGGGCTATATAGTAGCCCCACCGTCAAACTCCTATGGCTAAGTGAAAGTGTTAAAGCATTATAGTCCGGTTTCCTCGTTCGTTGCGCTATCACCTCCTTAATAGGACCAAGACGTTGGGTTAAGTGTGAACACGTGTCTTCTGCGAACACCTCCGCATTATATGCGTGGGGGCTAAAGCCGACGACTGAAATCTTTTAGGTTATACACATGTATACATAAACGGCCGCACATGAGGCATCATATTACTTTCAGGCAAAAGTATAAACACAACCTTAATAAATTTCATAAAAACATTGTGTTTACGATGGGAATACATGTCACTCAAACATAATATTCTTCGAGCATTGGGCCTCTTTCAAACGAGCACCCTCGAGAACGTCTTCGAAATAGTGCTCGGCAGCCACTCGGCCTATGGCCGAACCCTGCACCGCAACAGTGGTAGCATCCATCTCCGCCCAGTATGCTTTAACACGGGCAAGGGCCATCCGCAAGCCTTCTATGCACGCCGACCTCTTCATCGCATTGATGCGCGGCACCGCACCAAGGAACTGCTGCACTAAGCTGAAATAGCTGTTCGGCTTTGGCTTTTCCGGCCACAGCTGATCCACGACAGACCTCATGGCGAGTCCAGACAACCTATTTAGTTCACCCCATTCGGCTAGGTGATCAGTCAATGGAAGCGGACGCTCTGGAACGTTGAATTGCGACCAGAACAGCTTGTCCACTTCATGATCTGTTTGACCTTGGAAGTATTTGACTGCATCGGCAGCGCTCGCCGCCAAGTCCATATATGCGTCTGTCGAACTCCATAGCCGATACAGAGGGGCATACCGTGGATCTCCGAACTTCCTGTGTAGCATGAAGGGCTTCCGAGCCGCAATATCCCCAGCTTCACGCAGCTCCTCCTTCTTCGCTCTCATAGCAGAGCGGGTGTCTTTGTTCTCCATCGTGGCCTTTTCAAGGTCCGTTGCCTTCGCTCGGTTTTCTTTTTCAAGGAACTGGCAACGGTCGGCAGTGTCTTTTAATTCTACGGCCATCTAGGTCATCTTCTCTTTGCTCTCGCAATGCGCGGCCTTCTCGGCTTTCAACTCTTCGGCCGCCTTCAAAGCAGCCGCATTACTAATCCTTGCTTGTTCTTTGGCTTGGGTAAGTTCCGCCTGTAAGGTTTCCACGGTGGCAGGTCCATCTGCAGTCACAACATATTAAAGATAATGGCATCCGCCGCATCCAGTTGCTGCTTCAGTTCGGCAAACTCATGAGTCTGGCTAGCCACCGGAGCTCCCAGTACCTGCACATTAAAGCGGCATGGTTATTGCCTGGGACTACGATCCTCTGTTTGCCGTCGTTCTCGGCAACAACCAGAGTCTCAGGGGCTACTATCTATACAGGGCACACCTAAAAATGTGCCGTACCATCACAAATGTACATCATTTTATGTACATCAAAGCCCGTCAGTAGACTCGTAAAGGCATCATGCAACCCGCTTTCGGCTGATGAGATCCTTTCCATCACCGTACCCATCAATGTACGATGTTCTTTTGAGATGGACGCTCGCTCCAACAGCTCTCTCAGTACGTCCAACTGCATACCAGTCGGTGCCGGACTCTTTTGTTTGCTCTCTTCGAGAGCCGGACGCTGGGGACTTCTGGTGACTATAGGATTATCTTCTGGCCTCACCGGATCCGGAGAGGCCCTCCGTGACGACACTTCAAGGTCGCCCGTTTCTTGAGCGGAGGAGTCCGGGGGAGGCATTTCGCTCTCCATCATCTCTGGAAGAAGATCCCCCGAAGACGAGCTCTGCTGAGGAGGGCAAAGATCCGAACTACAAGATAAATACTTTGGTTATTTTCCTCAGAGGTAAGGTAATATATCTTCACTATTAAAGTACTTTTTAATTACTTACAGCTCATTAGAGGGCTGATCCCCGCACGAACTTTGTGCGGCAAGAGCACCCTCCAAGGCAGGGCCCTCTGGTGGGGATTTCTTCTCCCGTTTGGAATCCTTGGTTTTCGGATCTTCAGAGGTAGTCCTCTTCCTTCCCCGGGGTGAGAGAATGTCCGATTCCTCCCCTCGGTTATCCTCCCTCACGGAGGAGCTTGTTCCCTCGGTCGGAATAGGTAGCGGTGGAGGCCCGCTTTTACCCTCATTATTCCCCCCTTTGAGGGATCCAGGCAAGGTGCTAGCTCGAGCATCTTTTCCAGTACCGGATTTTCCAAACCCTCAGGGAGGGGGGCCGAACACCGAATCATCTTCGCCTTTGTTATCCAGTCCTGGGTATTTTTGCAGTAATGCGCCACTAATATGCTGTATGGTGCGCCACTAGTATGAATATTAGAATTTTTTTTTCTTTTCTGATATTTGCACAGGTTACAAAATATATTACTGCATAGAATATAGACAGCACCACACAGCAACAACAGATTTATCGAATACAATAGAAGATTAGTCTCCGAATACAATTCATCATATTAGCTAGTCTCCGAATTCAAAATACCGAAAAAAGTTAGAGCATTACAAGTCTCGAGACCGCGAGTAGCGAGTTTTTCTTCACATTACAAGTCGATATCGATCATCTAAACTACCATCACATAGAAGAGATCTGCGGTCATCACGATGTAACGCCCCGAGACCGTTGCGCCAGGTGTCCTCCAGTTATTCGCTGTTGTTGTCTTGTCATTGCTTGCATGTCATGCATTGCATATCATGTCATCATGTGCATTTCTTTTGCATACATGTTCGTCTCATGCATCCGAGCATTTTCCCCATTAAACCTTTTCGGATTGGACCAAGACTTGTCATGCGGCATTGGTTTACTACCGGTAGACCGCCTGTCAAGTTTCGTGCCATTTGGACTTCGTTTGATACTCAACGGTTGACCGAGGGACCGAAAAGGCCTCGTGTGTGTTGCATCCCAACACCCTTCCAATTTGGCCCAAAACCCACCTAAACCTCCTCCATCATCTCGGTCGTTCGATCATGATCGCGTGGCCGAAAACCGCACCTCATTTGGACTCTCCTAGCTCCCTCTACCTATAAATATGTGGCTCTCCCCGATTTTTCGCGCAGTCCAAAACCCTAGCGTCTTCCCACTCCGCCGCCGGACATGTCCGCGCCCGCCGGACACGTCCAGCCTCCACCTCATTCCGGCCAACCAGAGGCAGCCACGTCGCCCTCCCCGCCGCCGCAGCCAACCGGCCATCGCCACCTCAGCACCTCACCCTCTCTCTCCTCTCCCTCCATCGCGCCGGCCCTGCAGGCCCATCGCAGGCCCGCGCTGGCCCGAGCCGCCGCTGTTCGAAACCTGCGCGAGCCCGATCCAGGACCTCGTCGCCGTTCCTATGTGCCACCTCGTCCGGTTCGCCGGAGCCGCTCGCCGGCGACTCCCAGCTCGCCGCAGCAGGGACCCCGACGCCATGGAGTTCGCCGCCGCCGGCCACGTCTTCACCCGAACCCGGCTGGGATCCACCGGATCTGGCCCTGCCGGACCGGGATCCGCCGTCCCTGCTTCCCCGGCGCCCTCCCCTCGCCGGTTCATCGCCCAACCTCACCAGCATCGTGCCGGAGCCGCCGCCCTTGCCCCGATCCAGGCGGGATCGGGAGGACGGCGCTGTCCGCCGTTGACCGCGCCTGCGCCTCCGCGGTGGGCCACGCTTTCCGGCCCGCCTCGTCCTGCCTCTCAGTCCTTCTGGGCTCGGCCCAGTGGTGAGCGCCCGCGTTACCCCGCCCTGCGCACGCTTTAGCTATCCAGCGCCCGCCTATTTTTTTCCAAACGCCAAAGTCCTGAGATTTCCAGATTAATATGCCCATGTTCATCATGTCGTAACTCTGCCTCTGTAGCTCCGTTTTGCGCGTGTAGCATATCAAAGTGTTCTTCTCTGAGAGTACATCATTTCAACTCATTGCATCAATTTAATTTGAGCTCATCTTGGTGCCCGAGATGCTGTTGGAAGAGAGCTATTTGAGTTAATTGTCAGATCTGCTGCACCAGATAGCTATTTGTCATTTTTTCCATGTTTAATGTGTGCATGATATGATCCTGAGCTCTACATGAGTTTTGCTATATGCTTTGCCATCTTTACAGAGGTGCTATCTATGTATTTTTGTGACATGTGTGGTGACTAGCACAAGCTTGCAAAGTAGTGCATTCGTTAATACTGATTTCACGGACTTAGAATTTCTCTAAGTCCTTGATCTGTTTTTATCAATTGCCATATGTTCATGTTATTTCCTAGTGATCCGTGCCTCTTTTGAGGATGATCATTAAGGATGATTTGTTAATATTGTGGTGCTCTATCCATCCATGTCTTTGTTTGCAATTATGGAGCACCCTAGCTTGAGTCAGTCGAGCTCTACTTTTGCTATTTCGTAATTCCTGGCAGATTGTCTACTTGTTAGCGATTTCGCCGAGGATGTTGTTGTTGATCCGTGCATGCTATGTTGTTGTTCTTGCCATGTTTAGCTTCTATGACATGTATTCTTGATGGGTGTATGCTTAGTTTGTCATGCCATGCTCTGTAGTGAGTGCATTGAGCTCGTGAACATGCCTACTTGTTAAGATATTTGCATGCTCCAGTTTTTCTCTAAGTCTGTAATCTGATTATGTTCTTTGCCATGTTCACATGCTTGCAATTGTGTTTTATATCCCTTTTCGCTCAAGGTCACTAAGGGACTTTTGTTAAGCTCTTTGAGTAGCTCCATGCCATGCCTTGCTTTGCCATGTTAAGTTCCGGTAGCATATAGTTTTCATGCTCCAAAGTGTGTTACCTGATATGAAATTCCAGACTTGTGTTAATTTCACTAAGTCTCAAACCTGTTTATCATTTGCACTTTTGCCATGCTTGTTTGAACCTGTTAATAGATGAATTAGCCGTAGCTCAGTGTTCATCTTTTGTTAAGCTTCATGAGTGGATCCCTGTCATGTATTTTTTTGCCATGTTTGAGTGCTGTAGCATATTTATCTTGTTGCATTTAGATGGCTACTTGCTGTTTATCGCAGACCGGTGCCATATTTGTTTTGCTTGCCATTTCCAAACCGTGCATCCGATTCCGGTGATCTTTATATCGATTTCAACCGAAATCACCTCATCTTTCCAGTGGCACTCTTGGATTTCCATGTTGAGGCCAGGTTCAATCATTCCTTGTCAAATCATGCATATGCATCGCATACCGCATCCCGCATATCATACCATGTTCATGTGTTGGTTGTTTACTATTTTGTGTGCTTCTTTTCCGGTGTTGCTTCTTCGGGTTGGTTCCGTTAAGGTCGCGTTTGTGAGGACCCGTTCGAATACATCCATTTGTCTTCTTCATGGACTCATTCTTCTTCCTTGCGGGATTTCAGGCAAGATGACCATACCCTCGAAATCACTTCTATCTTTGCTTGCTAGATGCTTGCTCTGTTGCTATGCATATGCTGCGATACCTACCACTTTCTTATCATGCCTCCCATATTGTTGAACCAATCTCTAACCCACCTTGTCCTAGCAAACTGTTGTTTGGCTATGTTACCGCTTTGCCCAGCCCCTCTTATAGCATTGTTAGTTGCGGGTGAAGATTGAAGTTTGTTCCTTGTTGGAACATGGAGATGTTGTTCCTCGTTGGAACATGTTTACTTGTTGGGATATCATAATATCTCTTATTTAATTAATGCATATATATACTTGGTAAAGGGTGGAAGGCTCGGCCTTATGCCTGGTGTTTTGTTCCACTCTTGCCACCCTAGTTTCCGTCATATCGGTGTTATGTTCCCGGATTTTGCGTTCCTTACGCGGTTGGGTAATAATGGGAACCCCTTGACAGTTCACCTTGAATAAAACTCTTCCAGCAAGGCCCAACATTGGTTTTACCATTCGCCACCTAGCCTTTTTCTTTCCCTTGGGTAGGCCTGCCCAAGGGTCATCTTTATTAAACCCCCGGGCCAGTGCTCCTCTGAGTGTTGGTCCAAACTGAGCGATGTCCGAAGCTACCAGGGGCAACACTGGGCTGGCCCACCCGACGTCTTTCTCATCCGGTGTGCCCTGAGAACGAGATATGTGCAGCTCCTATCGGGATTTGTCGGCACATCTGGGTGGCTTTGCTGGTCATGTTTTACCTTGTCGAAATGTCTTGTAACCGGGATTCCGAGTCTGATCGGATCTTCCCGCAAGAAGGAATATCCTTCGTTGACCGTGAGAGCTTGTTATGGGCTAAGTTGGGACACCCCTGCAAGGTTTTGAACTTTCGAAAGCCGTGCCCGCGGTTATGGGCATATGGGAATTTGTTAATGTCCGGTTGTAGAAACCGGAAGTTGACCTTAATTAAAATACATCAACCGTGTGTGTTACCGTGATGGTCTCTTATTGGCGGGGTCCGGGAAGTGAACACGGTGTTGGAGTTATGCTTGACGTAAGTAGTCTAGGATCACTTATTGATCATAGTTTTCTCGACCATGCCTTGCCTTCTCTTCTCGCTCTCATTTGCGTATGTTAGCCACCATATATGCTAGTCGCTTGCTGCAGCTCCACCTCATACCTTTTACCCTTCCTATAAGCTTAAATAGTCTTGATCGCAAGGGTGTGAGATTGCTGAGTCCCCGTGACTCACAGATACTTCCAAAATCAGTTTGCAGGTGCCGATGTTACCGAGCAGGTGACGCAGCCGAGCTCAAGGAGGAGCTCATTGAAGATCTTGTCCTTGGTGTTGTTTTCGTTCTAGTCGATTAGTAGTGGAGCCCAGTTGGGGTCGATCGGGGATCTGTGTAGCTTTTGGGGTAGTCTCCTTTCATTTTGGTTCCGTAGTCGGACCTTGATTGTATCTGGATGATGTAATGCTTTATTCATGTATTTGTGTGAAGTGGCGATTGTAAGCCAACTATGTATCTTTTCCCTTATGTATTACATGGGTTGTGTGAAGATTACCTCACTTGCGACATTGCTTTCAATGCGGTTATGCCTCTAAGTCGTGCTTCGACATGTGAGAGATATAGCCGCATCGAGGGCGTTACAAGTTGGTAATGAGAGCCTTCCCCGACCTTAGGAGCCCCACTGCTTGATCGAATTAGCAGCCATCGTTGAGTCTAGAAATAATATTTTGAGTCATTTAGGAATTATATATCAGAGAGTTTAGGAATTCTTTTTTACTTCCCAGTCCCCTCATCGCTCTGGTAAGGCATCCTGACGTAGAGTTTTGACTCTTCTCTTCTCAAATTTCACTAATTTTTTTAGGATCACGCGGGTATCTTGGAATCGTTCCAATCGATTTGTGATGAGAACATTGTTCTTGGTGCCTCCTGTCATTTAGGGGTTGTGGCAGTGTCCCGGGGAGTTGAGCTCCGAGGTGTTGTCGTCACAATTTTATCGTTGCAGTTCTGGAATACCTGATTTTAGTTCGCCGACATCGAAAATCTCTTTTATGCAGTTGTTGGTGAGATAACCTCGACGCCACCCAGTACTGGGGCGGGAATTCGGGAGTATTGCCATAACTCGTATAACGGATGCTTTTTGAAGGTTGAGGTAGACGATTTCCGAAGGTTTCTTGGTTATGTGTTGAAGGATGGATACAGCTGGATGTAGGATTTGGTAGTTTTGGGTGAGATATTATGCTTCCCCTGTATCCCCAACACCTGATTGCATAACTGGAAAGTTTCGGGAGTTTATAAGTGGGAATTCAAGTAGCTCCTAGGAATATCTTTCCGTCAGATGTATGATATGAAATTGGGGTTCGACGTCTAGTGGTCCGCCTATTCACGGTTGGTTTTACAGTGGTCTCGTTGTGTCTTAAAGAGTCCTTGGCTTTGCCGACTCAGGGACGCTTCGTATGTCATGTGCACTTCCTTGTACATGATGGTGCTGTATGATCGAGCTCGTGCAGGCCCCACCACAAAAACTTCGGACGAAATTTCTGTCATATGTTTGTTCCGGCTTATTCTGCAAGCCAATCCTTTGTTTTGTTTTGAGTTGTTGTATTCGAGTTTCTTCGAAGTCAAATGTTGATTCCATACCTTTCCCAAATGGTGTTCTCATATTCATATGTGAATACTAATCCTTCTTGATCATCAAGATTGTCTTGTCAATCCTTTTCACCGGCGTGTTTCTCTTCAAGCGGATCCGATCATTTCAACATCAGCAAGATCAAGTATCAGTTCTTCTCAACAGTGTTTGTTTCATCCGTCCCCAAGTTGCCTTTGTTTTTCCCACCCTCCCACCATTTTTCTTCGAGGACCTAGATTTCATTTCCAACTATCCATTTTATCGATGGAGGTCTCTCCATTCTTTTCCTTCACGTTCCTACACGGTGGTTCTTTTGAAGATGCTCTACTCGTTCGTCATTCTTCATTCTTTTCTTCTCCGGTGGATTCAATTCAGACTTTGGTATTAAGCATAGTCTTTTCTTTTGCCCAATGGTTTTTTATGCCGGTGCACCTCTTAACCTTCCCCGCTTGCTATTCAATTGTTCCGGAGAGCTAAAGATATCTCGAAGATTCATGGTTCCACTCTGCATTCGTTCAAATTCTTTCAAGGATGTTATGTCATTCAAGCCATTTAATTCAACCGGTGCAATCCTCTCTTTTAAATAATTTCAACGGTGTTTCTTTTGAGTGGGCCCTAACCCACAGGTCTTTTCTCAGGATCTTACCTGACTCTTCTAATCTTTCTGGAGTTATTCTGTAATTCTTTTCCAAGTTTGATGTAAGAATGATTCTTCATCAGTCAAATGCCTTCTCCAAGATCTTTCACACTATATTCATCGTTGGCTCAACCTCTTCGCTTTTGATTCTTCCAGAGTATCTCAACTATTCATGGTGGTGTTTCTCGTCGTCATTCTCGGATTTTGAAGACCGAAGAAGATTTTTCCTCCATATCTTACTCCATTCTCTCGAAGATTCGTCATTCTAGTTTGTTGTCATCCTCTCATAATTATTTCGATTGTGAGAATTCTTTTCACCTATCCGGAGCAAATTCAAGAATCTTCTCAATTTGTTATCCGGAGTCCATCAATTCAGGTGTATTCATTCTCAGCTTTCAGTTGTCATTCTCCAATCTTACCGGTGCATCAAGTGATCTCTAATCAGTTCGTGATCCCTTCGTTCTCATGTATCTAAATTCTCTCAAGCATCTTCGTTCATTTGTTAATTCTTCCCGGTGTGTTCTTTATCATCTCTTCGTTCATGCTTAATTCTTATGGTGGTTTTGTCAAGATTTCTCTTCCTTATCAATTCATTCGTGGTTTCAATCCTACCGGTGGTTCGTCGAAGACCTTCACAAATTTATGCAATATCTATCTTAATCCTCTCTACAATAATAAGTGGTGTGCCAAATCCATTGTTTTGTCATCAATTTAACTGGTGAAGGATAAAGTATAATGTAATTCTTATTCTTGTTTCATTCAAGTGATCTAATTTCTTGCTTTCCGGCGTGGTTCATCATATCACATTCTCGGTTTGAGATGCCTTATCTTTCTTTTCCGGAGTTCCAAGCTCTCGCAATTATATCATCACGGAGATACACCTAAAGCATTACAAGGTTTCACCTTGTGTTTTCAACTTCTCTGTTCTTCTCATTATCCTTTTGTTACCGGCGTTCTTCACGGGGGTTCTACATGTTGGTTCATCTATGATTTAATTCATTCTCGAAGTGTTCATCGAGATTCTTTTCTAAGAAGCTCAAGCTGTCTTCATATTGCTATCCAGAGTGCAATTCTTTCTTCCGTATTATTGGAGGTGGTATTATGTCATTCTTGATAATTTGAGTTCATGTTTTCATGATTCACATGTTGTCAAGAATGAGATATTTTAAATCCATCAATCTCGTCATTGGAGTTATCTTGGGTTATATTTCACCTAAAGCCTTCCCTAAGGATTGTTGCTATAATGGTGCTCATATATGATCCAAGTTCTTCATCTACCTTCCCGGTGAAATAAGATTCTCGTTTCCTTGTTCATGCCAATCCAATTCTTCTTCCCGTGAGTGGCAGGTTATCACCTCATAATTCTGAGATATATTCCATAAGACCATATTAAGATTATTCTTTTCGTTGTTGGTTTTCCAACAAGTCCGTTCTAGCATTTGTTGTTACCGTGCTGTCTCAAGATCTTGTTTCCCTTCGTTCCGGAGGCAGTGTATTGTTGTTTTTCATCAAGTATCCCCTCATCTTGTCAAATTCATGTTCAATTCCTTCCATTTACAGTCGGAATGCTGTCCAAATTATATCATTCTTAATCCTTCTCTATTTTTTTTAACCGGAGTGGTTTCAATATATATCTTGCCCTTCAACCTCAAGTTTTTTTCGCAATGTTCTTTGTCCCTCTTTTCTAACGGAGTGTTGTGCCCCTTTGCTCAAACTCTTTCATTTTATCAAGTCTTTCATCTCTTTTCAACCGAAGTGCTGTCTGAATTTGTAATTCCTTGTTCCTCTTCCCTACCGGGGTGCTTTCAACTTCATTTATCTCCGTTGTATTCTTTTCTCGATATGGCTTAACTTTTTCAAGGTTCTTGGGTTACACTCGTTTGTCAAAGGAGCAACTAAGTTTTACCTCTTCTCTTTCTTTTTCTGTTGTCCCTCCAGTGCCATTCTAGATCTTGGGACAAGATCCTCTCGTAGTGGTGGAGTGTTGTAACGCCCCGAGACCGTTGTGCCAGGTGTCCTCCAGTTATTCGTTGTTGTTGTCTTGTCATTGCTTGTGTGTCATGCATTGCATATCATGTCATCATGTGCATTTCTTTTGCATACATGTTCGTCTCATGCATCCGAGCATTTTCCCTGTTGTCCGTTTTGCAATCCGGCGCTCCTATGTCATCCGGTATCCCTTTCTACCTCTTTTCGTGTGCGGGTGTTAAATGTTTTCGGATTGGACCAAGACTTGTCATGCGGCCTTGGTTTACTACCGGTAGACCGCCTATCAAGTTTCGTGCCATTTGGACTTCGTTTGATACTCCAACGGTTAACTGAGGGACCGAAAAGGCCTCGTGTGTGTTGCAGCCCAACACCCTTCCAATTTGGCCCAAAACCTACCTAAACCTCCTCCATCATCTCGGTCGTTCGATCACGATCGCGTGGCCGAAAACCACACCTCATTTGGACTCTCCTAGCTCCCTCTACCTATAAATATGTGGCTCTCCCCGATTTTTCGCGCAGTCCAAAACCCTAGCGTCTTCCCACTCCGCCGCCGGACATGTCCGCGCCCGCCGGACACATCCAGCCTCCACCTCACTCCGGCCAACCAGAGGCCCCCACGTCGCCCTCCCCGCCGCCGGAGCCAACCGGCCGTCGCCACCTCAGCACCTCACCCTCTCTCTCCTCTCCCTCCACCGCGCCGGCCCTACAGGCCCATCGCAGGCCCGCGCTGGCCCGAGCCGCCGCCGTCCGAAACCTGCGCGAGCCCGATCCTGCCCAAGGGTCATCTTTATTAAACCCTCGGGCGAGTGCTCCTCTGAGTGTTGGTCCAAACTGAGCGATGTCCGGAGCTACCAGGGGCAACTCTAGGCTGTCCCACCCGACGTCTTGCTCATCCGGTGTGCCCTGAGAATGAGATATGTGCAGCTCCTATTGGGATTTGTTGGCACATGTGGGTGGCTTTCCTGGTCGTGTTTTACCTTGTCGAAATGTCTTGTAACCGGGATTTCGAGTCTGATCGGGTCTCCCCGCTAGAAGGAATATCCGTCGTTGACCGTGAGAGCTTGTTATGGGCTAAGTTGGGACACCCCTACAGGGTTTTGAACTTTCGAAAGCCGTGCCCGCGGTTATGGGCATATGGGAATTTGTTAATGTCCGATTGTAGAAAACCTGAAGTTGACCTTAATTAAAATACATCAACCGTGTGTGTTACCATGATGGTCTCTTCTCGACGGGGTCCGGGAAGTGAACACGGTGTTGGAGTTATGCTTGACGTAAGTAGTCTAGGATCACTTCTTGATCATAGTTTTCATGACCGTGCCTTGCCTTCTCTTCTCGCTCTCATTTGCGTATGTTAGCCACCATATATGCTAGTCGCTTGCTGCAGCTCCACCTCATACCTTTTACCCTTCCTATAAGCTTAAATAGTATTGATCGCGAGGGTGTGAGATTGCTGAGTCCCCGTGACTCACAGATACTTCCAAAACCAGTTTGCAGGTGCCGATGTTACCGAGCAAGTGATGCAACCGAGCTCAAGGAGGAGCTCGTTGAAGATCTTGTCCTTTGTGTTGTTTTCGTTCTAGTCGATCAGTAGTGGAGCCCAGTTGGGGTCGATCGGGGATCTATGTAGCTTTTGGGGTAGTCTTCTTTTATTTTGGTTCCGTAGTCGGACCTTGATTGTATCTGGATGATTTAATGATTTATTCATGTATTTGTGTGAAGTGGCGATTGTAAGCCAACTATGTATCTTTTCCCTTATGTATTACATGGGTTGTGTGAAGATTACCTCACTTGCGACATTGCTTTCAATGCGATTATGCCTCTAAGTCGTGCTTCGACACGTGAGAGATAAAGCCGCATCAAGGGCGTTACACACGATTAGCATCATCGCGATGAAATTGGTCTTCATCCGGTTCCTCCTCCGCTCCCTCCTCTCTCCCGCTAGATAGCGCGTGTATCTAGCTTCCGCCTCCACCCTAGTGGTGTACCCTTTGTAACTGTTACCGCTAAAATGGTGAACCTGTCTCCGACACTCCTCCCAGTCGTCGTAGACTCCGGGAACCTTACCCTTGTACACGACATACGACGGCATCTCTATGCACTAGCCTAACAAAACGTTAGTAGGAATTCACAGAAAATACATAAGCAATATATAAGTATGCAACAAAAGGATCGGAAGTGAAAAGCAAGACACTAATAGCACGATTCATGGTCCTACTAATAAATAGCATCGATTACATATAAGTTGAGCGACTCTCCAAACCAAAGAGACATACAAGTTCATTAAAGTTTAATTACAGCATGAGCTAATCGATATTTCAGAACTACACATAGCATCACTACTTTCGACTCGACTCAGGGACTGGAGCGTGGATGAAGCCGCCGTCTATCGTGATGGTCATGAAATCGCGGGCGTTGTCAGCCTGCATTTGTAGCGTTGTTTCTATCTCACTGTTGGACGGTTGATATCTGAGGTAGAACTGCCCTGAGGTATGAAGGACATCTTGATGGATGATTTCCGCAAACTCTGACTGTATGCAAAAGAATTCTTGTCTGATGTCCGATCCTGGATTGCCGACAAGCTTGCGGCCCAATCTTTGAGATTATTTGGTAGCAGAAGGTGATTATGGTCCCGTACGATCGCTCGCATCTGATGGAGGGCGTAGTAGGCATCCTTCTGACCGCCAGGAGGCAGCTTGATGCAGGGGAACGTTGTTTTGTGGGCGAACACGTGCTTATCGTACCTAAGAATTGGCCTGCTGAAGGTGCCTCCAGATCTGGTGTAGCCGGGGAGAACATCAGCAAGAACTTTCTTGATATTTGTGTAGTCTTTCTTTGACTGACGGTCTGAGTCGAAATATGTGGCCATGGAATATTTTGGGCTTAAGAGGATGAGTGTGCAATGTGCGTCACTGCACAAAACACAGAATGTTAGAAAAAAAAGAACGATCAAAATCTAAGAAATCATATGTTACGGGGCGGTGAGGGGATCTCTTACTCGGGAAAGTAAGGCGCGAGGAAGTTATCCTTATCTGGGTTTGCCAGAATGACGCCTTCGAGGTATGAACTCGCGACTTGCCGGTCCCCAGCACTGCCCAAGATCTTGGCACACATGTAGAATGGGTCGACTATCACGATGTCCGGGGTCTTGTCTCTAGTGATCCGCATCTCCATACTCAGCGAAAATAGCCGAACGAAGGTGTAGTGCAGCTGATGAAGGTTAAACATAGCGAAGATGTCATCAAACCGCAGGACGATCATAACCCCGATGGCGCTATCAACAAAGCCCTTGCCCTCTGGCACCTTGGCCACGAAAACCGAGTATGCCACATCATTCTCGAAGAGACGCCGCTTCTCTAAAGAAAGAACACTGTCATGCAGACTCCACATAGCACCGATTGCAGCATTGAGCAGATTAGTCGGTAGCATCGGCCTACCCGCCACATGCACCCTCCTCGAGATATCCTTAGATGTAAGTGGCCCGTCCTAGGCACGGATCATACTCGGTGCCGGCTGGCTCACACCCTTGTTATTCTTTCTTTTCCGTCCCTTATTCTTCTGCTGTAATGGGATCGAGTTTGGCTCATAGACAGCCTTCTTGAGTGTGTTGGGGCTGATAATATTTTGCACCTCGGCTATCTGAGGCTCAGTGAAGACGGCAGCTGGAGGCGTCTCCTGAGAACTAAATGCCAGATAACGCCTGTTGCAACTGGCTTTCTCCGCGGTACCAGCTAGATCATCTTTTGCAGGGTTGGGTTCTTGAGAAGGAGGCCCCAAGAATTCGTCATAGTACCCATGTTTGTTGAAGTACTTATCGACGTTGGTAAATGTACCGCCGTTGTCATCGTCGGCGTCGTCTGAATCCTGTGCCATATGCATGTCCGGATCCTGTGCCATATCCATGTACGACATGTCCGGTAGCGTTGCGGGGGTCTTGCCAGGGCTTGGCGCCGGCACGACTGGCGGTGTTGTCTGTGGGGTGGTGTCACCCGCCCCCAAACGAATCTGGCTCTTCGGCCAAAGCATGGGCCAGCTTATGCAGGCACTGAGGGTCATCACATCATCTTCGTCAGCCCCATGGGGTCGATACGAATGTAACATGTCGTCGAAGCCCGGCAGCACCCGAACCAGTTGAACCCTATAAACGGTGAGTGGCATCGGATTATCGTGGAACATGCGGCTGCCCGGTTGAACGATTCTGCCCTTGGCGACATCGACCAACTCGTTGTTCATGAAGTGCAGGAGAGTGCACGGAACGTCGGCGGCGCCCTGCGAAAACATGTAGGGTGTCAGGGATGCCCAATCAAAGGCAAGGAGATGAAGTCATCGGCCGAGAGGCTTAATTAGTTACCGTGATGGCGTCGAGCTCGGCTAATGTCGATGCACCGCCAACAGCGGGCGTGCAAGTGACGGAGGGGACGCTTCTTGCCGAGGTGCCGGCCGGCGTATTCTTCCCACAACCTGGTGTATTAAGCTGCAATGCCGGCGCCGCCGTGGGAGACACCAATGCCGCCTCCGCCGGAGACACCAATGGTGCCGCCGGCGCGTTGCGCGAGTTGCTACCCGTGAAACTAGGAATCGGGGGCGGCCCCTGTTGGCCGCCC
This sequence comes from Triticum urartu, assembly GCF_003073215.2. Taxonomy (NCBI): domain Eukaryota; kingdom Viridiplantae; phylum Streptophyta; class Magnoliopsida; order Poales; family Poaceae; genus Triticum; species Triticum urartu. The sequence continues at coordinate 127,142,170 of NC_053024.1, read as the reverse complement.
GCAATCCACTCCTACAGCCCAGAAACCAAGGTAGGCATAATGGCGGTGATCGTCTCTCCTAGTTGGTCTCGCACTTGCTCTTCGACGATCTCTGGAATCCATGCCACTTGTGCCTTGAGTTGTTGAACCTCGCACTCCTGGCTTTCCGAGCTGGTCTTTCTCTCCTTTCGCCCAGCGGTACAGTACTCCGACCATTTCGTGGACAAGCCTTTGCCGGCCACACGACCAGCTGACGTCGGCTTACTGAGCTTATCCTTGTTTTTCATTACATTCAATGCCCTATTTAAATGGGTGTCGAAAGGGGAGCTCTGAGACGACCCCGCGCTACTGCTTTCAGTGTCCTGCGGAAGGAACGTGAACCATTTAGAAATTTGGCTTCATTAATTAGAATGCAACCATATGCAGCTAATTACGCGGGGGGTGTATTCCTTACCAGAACACGCTCAAGCGCCTTGGTCTTCCGATCCGTGGTAAGCTCCTTGGTTACCGGGTCAATCTTGTACCGGGCCCTGACATAGTTCCTGGTCTGCTTGTCACGAATTTTCTCGAAGAGGGGCGGTAGGCCTTGCTCGGCACGCTCCGCATCCTCCTTGTCCCATATTGGTCCCGCCACTCTGTAACCGTCGGGACCGAGTTTGTGGACCCCTAATTTCAAGTCCCGCATCTCTTTCCCCCACTAACTTGATTCCGTAGATGCGTTGCTCTCGCACTTGATCTTGAACTCCCAGTAGTCATCTTCGATGATCGAAGGATTTTTCTCCTTGATCTTCTCATAACTATCACCTTTTTCAATCATGATCTTCACCGAGGCTCTCCAAGTAGCCAGGGCCGTGCTCATCTTCGTGAGGGCGGCACTGTTCACTTTATTCCCCGAGAGGCGTGTGTTTGCAAAGTCACCGGGAACTTGTATCGTTCGTGAAGCTTCATGAAGAGGAGGTTGCGCAAATTCCCTCGGTCATGATGCCTTATGTTCTCGGTGTTGATCGAGACGGTGCTCCGGAGAATGCACCCGAGCTGTCCCGCATACCCCTTGACTATTTCTCTGGGCGCCATTGGATGCCCCTCGGAGGACACTTCAGTAAATTCCTCCTTGACGGTGCCGAGCACGTTCGGTCGCCGGTCCTTCCGTTGCCTCTTCGGTTAGCTGCCATCTGTGCGTGCGCCGCCATCATCAGTGGTGGCATCCTCAGCGGCACCATTAGTGGTGTCATCCCCGACGCCACTAGGGGTTGTGTAGTCGGGATCGGTGTCTTCCGCGGCGTCCTCATAGCGGTGAGGTTCTTCCTCCATCTCCTGGGACAGCTCCCAGAATGCCTTGCCCGAAGCGCCGGCCTCATCGTTGTGGGCCATGTTTTGCTCTAAATAAGAAAAAAATGGTCAAAAAGTTGGTTCTTGTCAAGGAACAAGATCATGGTCTTATCATTTAGGGTTTGTCAACATCGAGGCATCCTAAAAGCTAAGCTTTTATCATTTAGGGTTTGTCGACGCCGAGGCACCCTAAGGCCTAAGCTTTCATCATTTAGGTTTTTATCGACACCGAGGCACCCTAAAAGCCAAGGTTTTATCATTTAGGGTTTGTCGACGCTAAGGCCCATGCATAACACAAGAGGCTGTTGATCCTACTTAATTAAGTACTAAGATACCCCGGCCCATGCATTAGTCGCAAGTATCCCATATGTCCTATTTTTAGCAAAGTCATGCTAAAATTCACGGAAAATTTCAGCATGACCTTTGCTGAAAATAGGACATATGGAGTACCCGAATTTGCCGGAACGGAAGTTAATCGACGTTCCGGCAAACTCAAGGGCCTCTCGGGGTACCTGCAAAATCATCACGACACGATGGTCGGAGACAAAACCCAGCAAACTAGCACCACAATGTGCGTCTACTTTCATATGGAGGTGTTGCAACAACGTATATACTTTATCACATTATAAATCCTCACACCATCAACTATGAAAAAATCTGAGAGTATAAGTCTGGTTATATTCACCCAAGTCCAAACATAAAATTCTTTCCAACATAGTACAACCCACTTTGATAATTTCATAGGATTTAATATACCAAACGAAACCTGAAAAGTGATATGTGTTTTAAGTATCTATAGAACAGCCTCTAAAATTTTCATGTTGTAACTTTATTTTAATACCACCTCAAAATATTGTACCCAAGAACATATATTTCGGGACAACAAACTAAACTGATAGCTGCTCTCAAACTGTACATCCAAAAGACACAAATAAATACTCTAAATAAACCTTGAAACTTTATCTAAAACTTATGTAAAGGGGCCAACTCAAAATTTTGAGCCTAGCTAACTCATTTTTCAGATATAAGCTTGATGTCCAGATTTGACAGTGCAGTTTTTAATCGAACCAAGTTCAGTTTACAGCCAGAGTCACCCTAGTTTTTAACCAAATACGAATCACAGATAAATAAATTCTGGAGTAATGCACAACAGAAATATATGCGCAGGTGTGCAATGACAAAATTCTGGAGTTATGCTATGCAATCTAGAATGTAGTCTAAGGGGAACTAACTAGCAGCAGCTCATCTAGAACACATGTGAGTACTTCAATGGAAATAGCAAAATCAGGAAGAAAAGAAGGAACATTGTCCCACAGTAGCAATAGAAGGTGTTCAATTAGTCAAGCAGCAGGAACACACAAGCAAAGCATGGTAAAAAGAAACAAATTGGAAAGAACATAAGAAGTATACACCATCAGATTGGGCGATACGGCTGGGCGCATCCCAAGCATAGTGGAGGCGCGGTCGCGGTGCGGTGAGTGCGCCTGGGCGGGGCCAGGGCACGGCCAGGGGGGAGCACGGCCATGGGGGGCGGCAACCAGGAGCTGGGGCGCGGTGGTGCGACAATCTACGGCGACAAAATCGAAGGGGGGGAAGGGGAACTGGTGCAGCTCACCAAGAGGAACACGATGGCGAGCTCGTGTGGGGCCGGGGTTGGCGAGGTGACGCGGATCGACGGTGAGGCCACGGTGGCCGGAGGTGGAAGAAGACCTCGATCCGCACGATGCAGAGTCATCGAGCTCGAACGGGTGGCCGTAGATGACGTAGAAGAACACTACAGAGCTCCTGGACTCCTTGGTGGGGTGCGGGGACGAATGTGGTCGCGGGGACAATGCGGTGACGGCGACGACCTAGTCGGGTGAAGCAGCGCGAGGGGAGGGGAAGTGGGGAGGTGCTAGGGTTTGCACAGGGGTCTGGCTCGGCCTTATCCAACAGTGGAGCCGGAGCGGGTGTGGAGCGGGCGGGGGTTGTCAGAGCGGGTGTGGTGAGGGAGGGAAGGGGGATCTAGCGAGGGAGAGGGAAGAGGGATCGGGCGAAGGGGTATCTAGCTAGAGGGGGGAATGTTAGTAATGGCGCACCATCCAGGGGTGCGCCATAAAAACACTTATAGCAATGGTGCACCATCCTCTGGTCCGCCATTAGTAACTTTTTTTTCTAATAGCAATGGCGCACCCTCCTCTGGTGCGCCATTAGTAACTTTTTTTTCATTATTTTTTTGCATCTAATAATTTGTTTTTTTATCAAATTTGTTATTTTCATGAGGACTAGAACTGACACTAGTACAAAAGGGGGCTTTGGTCCAGGCCGGGAAAGCCCATTAGTCTCGGTTCAGTCCAGAACCGGGACCAATGGATGCATTTATCCCGGTTCGTGCGGCTAAGGCATTAGTCCCGGTTCACCTGGGCCCTTTAGTCCCGGTTTGTGCCACGAATCGGGACTAAAGGGTGCGATGCCCATTAGTCCCGGTTGGTGGCACCAACCGGTACTAAAGGTCTAACCTTTAGTACCGGTTGGTGCCACCAACCGGGACTAACATTTTCAGTTTTAGAAAAAACAAAAGAAAATGATGGAAATGTCAATAAAATAAAATATAATAAGTTTCCCATGTGATATGTCTTCTAGTTGTTGGGAAATTTACAAATATGAATTTCGACTTTATTTACAAAATCTCTTTGGAATTTGTAAAATGGGCATAACTTTTGCATACGAACTCGGATTAAAAAGTTTTTTATATGAAAAATCATCTACTCGAAAAGTTACATCCGATGGAAACTACCTACGGCCTATTTGCAAATTTGTAGAATCCTCAAATTCCAAAAGGAAAAAAAGTTATGCTCAAATTTCAGTTTTTTTAAATTTTCATTAAATCTGGTCGAACTATGGTCTAACTACTTATTCAAGAAGTATTAGTGTTACTAAATAATTATTCAAGAATATTAGTGTTATTAAATAATTATTTCACCTTTTTTGAATTTTGGTCAAATCTGGTCAAACTGTGGTCAAACTACTTATTCAAGAAATATTAGTGTTACTAAAAAATTATTGTATTTTAGAACAATAGTTTCAAACTCAAACACTGAAATGTGTGACTTCATGCTCAAGCTAAATTCCTGAGGGTTAATAGGATTGACATCTTACTATTGTCAGGAAAACAACAAGTGCAGACATGGAAACGAGGGAGAATAGAACCCGGAAGTTAAGCGTGCTCAGGCTGGAGTAGTGAAAGGATGGGTGACCGTTCGGGAAGTTAGATGATTTGGAATGATGAGGGGTGATTAGAGATTAAATTGAGCAGTGATGAGGGGTGATTAGAGATTAGAGGTTAAAATAATTCAGAAATTTTGAAAAATAAAAAATTCAAAAAAAATCAAAAAAAAATCAAAAATTCCTTTAGTAACCGGTTGGTGTTACCAACCGGGACTAAAGGTGGACCGGCCACGTGGAGAGCCTTTAGTCCCGGTTCTGGTTTGAACCGGGACTAAAGGGCAGGGCATTAGTATCGACCCTTTAGTCCCGATTCAGGAACCGAGACTAAAGGCCCTTACGAACCGGGACAACAGGCCCTTTTTCTACCAGTGTGAAGATATCTTCAAATATCATCAAATTTGTTTGTTTTGAAAATATCATCAAATTTGTTTTTTATTTTTAATTGAAAATATCATTAAATTTGTTATTTGAAAATATCATCAAATTTGTTATTTAAAAATATGATCAATATTTTTTTGGATTTTTAGTTGCATTCATTTATGACTTGGTAAAACATTTATGAATATGAAAAAATATCATGAAATTTGAAGAATATTCATGAATTCAAAAAGTGCCCATCAAATTTAAAAATATTCATAAGTTCAAAAAATATTAACAAATTCAATATTCATGAGGACTAGAACAGAAGAAATACCATTTCAAAATATTGAAATACAATCGAGAAATGAACACTACGATTTAAATACAATCGATCTTAGCTAGCTATCTTTTCAGAATCTTCTTGCCCTTCTTTTTCACAAATGGAGTTCTTCTGTTGAACGGACGTCCTTTAGGTAGGGTGGTCCTGCTTCTTCTTATGGTGTATGGCACTTCATCGTCATCGTCATGTTCCATCTTCGGTTCGCCGTACTTGTCGAAGTCTTGCTCATTGGCGACTCCATCCATTCCAATGATCTTCCTTTTGCCTCTCCTCACGACAACACGACTGGGCTTTGACGGGTCATTAATGAAGAAGCATTGGTCCACTTGGGAAGCCAGTACCCATGGCTCATTTTTTGCGACGACGTTTGCGCCCGCGGTCTTGGATTTGTCTTCGGGTATAACCATGGTGGAGAAATACCGGTCTTCTTTTATGACGTTCTTAGCCCATCTGACACGGAACATCGGGACCTTCTCACTAGCGTAGCTCAGCTCCCAAATCTCCTCGATCCTTACGTAGTATCTGTCCTTGTCGTTACTGGTGTAGGATTCCATCGTTACCCCGGAGTTCTGATAACCATCGCTCTTCATGTCCTTGTCCTCGGTGTAGAATGTGTAGCCGTTGATATCGTACGCCTCATAGGCCATCAGGTTGTGCTCGGCGCCCTATGACAAGGCGAATATGAGTTTTTCTTCCGCGGAAGAATCCTCATGTAAAGGGTACGACATAAGCTTCTACTTGAACCAACGCGTGAAACATGAGTTGTGCGCTTTGATTATATCTCCGTCGGTCCTCTGTTGGCCTCGATCATTGTACGTCTTCTCAATAAAGGTTTTGTGCTCTACCACCCAAGGATCGACCACGTCTATGTGTTGTAGCACGACTAGGTTTGCTCTTTCAAAGTCGGCGAGTCGACCCTCAAAGTCGACATGCATTTCGCGGCGACCCTCGCGGTGACCCCATCCAGCGAGCCTGCTGAGGTGCCTGTTGACGGGTAGACCAACGGGGTTCATGATGCCTAGATAATTCGTGCAGTAGGAGATGCACTCTTCGGTCTGAAAGCCCCTGGCTATGCTTCCCTCTGGCGTGACATGTTGAGAACATATCCTTTGATGACACCATTAATCCTTTCGAACGGCATCATGCTGTGTAGGAACATCGGCCCGAGTTGGATGATATCCTCCACGCTATCTTCCTGTAGCCATCTGAGTTGCCAGCAGATGCACCATAACATCGAATAATGTGGGCGGGAAGTACAACTCAAGCTCGCATAGTATCACCACGATATCTTCCTGTAGCCATCTGAGTTGCCTCACGCCAACCGACTTCCGAGAGATGACATCGAAAAAGTTGCATAGGCCAAATAGCGTTTCACAGACGTGCGTGTCCATGATCCCACGGATTGGAACTGGAAGTATCTGCGTCATCAACATGTGACAGTCATGAGATCATCCCGCTGAACTTCTGCTTCGCTGGGTCTAGGTATCTGCTTATCTTCCCCGCGTAACCGTAAGGAAGTTTTACTCCTACGAGGCAGGTGAAAAACTGCTCGATCTCCTCCTGACTTAGAATGAAGCACAAGGGAGGGTAGTCATTTCCGGTCTTATTGGCCTTTTTGCCTTTGTGACGACTTTCCGTGTCCTGCTTCGCCTCATCATCATCATCATTAGCGTGAAGCTCCTGCCTGATGCCCCATTTTTCAAGTCTGCCATGCTTTCGACCCATCTTGGTCCTCTCTGGCATGTTGAGCAAGGGTACCAAGCAGCTCTCGCACATGTTCTTCGTGATATGCATGATATCAAGGCTGTGAGGCACACGGTGGATCTTCCAGTACGGCAAGTCCAGAAAATAGACCTCGTTTCCATACCTTCAGCAGCGGCTCTGGCGCCTTCGCCTTCTTCCCGGCTCTAGCGCCTTTTGCTTCTTTCCCGGCAGTGGGCCAACTCTTCCAATTTTTCAACAGCTCGTCTATTTCCTCGCCGCTCCTCGTACGCGGGCGTCTTCGGGGTTCGGTTTCACCATCGAACAGATCCTTGCGTTTTCTCCATGGGTCATCGTCGCGAAGCCACCTTCGATATCCCATGAACACGGTTTTCGAAGACCCGGGATCTCTATCTAGCTGGCGATACGTTGTGTCATCCATGCACCTGACGCATCTAGAAAATCCGTGGACCACCTACCCCGTGAGATATCCGTAACCGAGATAGCCGTGCACCGTCGTGAGCATTGCGACTCTCATAGGGAAATATTCTTTCTCTGCGGCGTCCCACGTATTGGCTGGTGTTTTCCACAGCGTGTCTAGCTCCTCTTTCAGCAGCCCCAGATACAGATTGATGTCATTCCCTGGTTGTTTCATCCCTTCAATTAGCATACTCATGTGAATGTACTTCCTCTTCATGCACAACCAGGGGGGAAGGTTGTACATCCACACAAACACAGGCCAGGTACTATGTGTGCTTCTCTGGCTGCCAAACAGATTAACTCCATCAGTGCTCACGCCCACCATGATGTTCCTTGGATCGTCCCCAAATTCTGGGTGTTCAAAGTTCAACGCTTGCCACTGGCTCGCATCCTTAGGGTGTCTTTTTTATTTATCTTCAGATCATTTCTGTCATCTTCTCGCTTCTTCTCCTCCCTATCCGCGTGCCAACGCAGGAGCTTTGCTAGCTTAGGGTCCGCGAAATACCGCTGCAGACGAGGAGTGATCGGAAAGTACCACACCACTTTTCGAGGAGCTTTCTTCCTCTTCTTGTATTGAGTGACGCCGCACACCGGACATATGGTAGACTCCACGTGCTTGTCCCGATAAATGATGCAATTGTTCATGCACACATGGTATTTCATGTGCGGTAAATCCAGAGGACACATGATTTTCTTCGCCTCCTCGAAACTGGTCGGGGACTTGTTCCCCTTGGGAAGACGTTCGTGCCATAATGACATGTTCTTGTCGAAGCATGCGTCGGTCATTTTGTGTTTTACCTTCATCTCCACAGCCATGAGCGTTACTTTCAGGCGGGTATCCTCGGGCCTGCATCCTTCATACAATGGAGTAACCGCGTCTATCTCCAGTTGATCCTGCTTGGCTTTCTCTCGGGTGGCAGCTCTTGCGTTATCCGTCTGCTTGAGAAGCAGCTCTTGAATATGAGGGTCCTGCACCCAGCCCATCGATGGTCCATCCTGCATCTTCATCTTCATGATCATGCCCTTCATCTTGATCTTCCTCATCATCATGTCCGGCATCACCGTCGTGATCATGTCCTGGAGATTCTTCGTCTTCTCATCCGCCCTCACCGCGGTGGTTCTCTTGCTGCCCTTCCTCATTTCTTGCCCGGCCCCCATGGATGACTTCATAGTCATCTTCATCACCTTGCCACCGATAGCCATCCATGAAACCACGCAAGAGCAGGTGGTCCTGTACCTGCCCGGAATTCGGGTCCGCAATAAGGCTCTTCAGCTTGCATCTTTGACACGGACATCTTATCTCCATCTCATTCTTTTGAAGCATCTCGGCCTTCGCAGAGCTCAAAAACCTATTCACGATGCCTTCGGTCATCGTGCGGACGATGGTCGCCTGCCGGGTAGAGCAAAACGATATTTTAGAACCAAGAAAAAATTTGGCATGACTTTACCTAAAAATAGGACCAAAAATAATGCATAGTGCTAAATTCTCGCCAAAACGGAAATGAATCAACATTCCGGCAAAATATTGGCAACTATCGCATTTCAAATACTAGTACCTGCAAACACAAACATATATGCAACACCACAAACATACGTAGATCTTGCTAGGCCATAAAAAGTGCATGTGCACGTTGTTGGAGGGAGAAAAAAGTAGATCTACAACATAAAGATAGCTTTCCCCTTACTTACCTATCAAAAAAGGTAATTTAACCACTTAATTTGGGTGAATCTATGGTGCAAATGAGGTGAGGAGGATGAGGCAGCCGAGACAAGCTTGGAGGAGGAGAAGGAGAGAATGAAGTGGGGAAAGTGAGTGTGGTAGGTGGCTCTCCAAAATATCTAGCTGGTCTCAGGTTACTAATGGCGCACCACCTACAAATGCGCCATTAGTAACCCTGGTTACTAATGGCGCACCTGCCAGGGGTGCGCCATTACTAGTTTTGAAAAAAAAATCTCAGTAGTGGCGCACCGTGGGTGTGGTGCGCCATTACTAGTTTGAGCTAGTAATGGCGCACTTCGCCCAGGTGCGCCATTACTACTTTTGAAAAAAAAGTAAAAAAAATGTCAGTAGTGGCGCACTGTGCCCTGGTGCACCATTAATAGTTTTGGAAAAATAAAAAAAATAAAATTTTCTAGTAATGGAGCACCGTGTGTCTCGTGCGCCATTAGTAATGAGGACACTAATGGCGCACCTGTATCTGGTGCGCCATTAATGTCCATAACAGCTATAACCCTTTTCCTAGTAGTGGAAGTGCCTGGATCGCTGGTGCTGTTTCTTCTACAAGCGAGCCAGTTGTCTTCTCCCGTGCAAAAGCGGGTCATTAGAGTGGTAAGGGCTGCCATGGACTTTGGTTTTTCTTGACCGAGGTGGCGGGCGAGCCACTCATCCCAGACGATGTGTTTGAAGGCCGCGAGGGCTTCGGCATCCAGACAATCACAATTTGGTTCTTTTTAATTAGGAATCAAGTCCAGAGCTTCCTGGCTGACTCTCAGGGTTGCTGAATGATATGACTTAAGTCACCGGCATCTGGCAGCCGGACATATGAACCATGGAAGTTATCGCGAAAGGCGTCTTCCAGGTCTTCCCAGCTGCCAACAGAGTTCTCTGGAAGGCTGTTTAGCCAGTGCAGCGCTGGTCCCTTTAGTTTTAATGGGAGGTATTTGATGGCGTGGAGATCATCACCGCGGGTCATGTGGATATGGAGAAGAAAATCTTCAATCCATACTATGGGATCTGTTGTTCCATCGTATGATTCAATATTCATGGGTTTAAACCCTTCTGGGAAAATGCACCATTACATCATCAGTGAAGCAAAGAGGGTGTCGGCGCCTCTATATCGGGCCACATCGCGACATAGCTCAGATGGAGTCCGTCTGCGGCATTCGGCCCGTGCGTGATTAAGCTTCACACGTCCGAATAGATAGCCGTCATCGCGTGTCGGGGCACACCCCCGCGATCCATAGATCGATCTGGTATGTCCTCCTCTACTGTCCAGGTTCTGCTGAAGGTCATATGTATATGCCCGAGCTGTTTTATCCCTGCCTTTATAGCGAGGTTGTACGTGTTGGTGTTCGGCTTGAGTTGCCACTTTATCCCGGCCATGTAGTGGCCGGTCAGCCGCATTGTGCACTAATGGCACGGGCTCCAGCGCCTCGTCATCGAATTGGGGTCGTAATTTGCGCTTCGGGTAAATTTTGAGTGGTCGCTCGAGGCCGTATTCCTCGGCAGCTAGAACGTTAGTGCATCTATCATTGAGCAGATCTTGATCAGCTTGAAGTTGTTGCTGCTTCTTTTTCAGGCTCCTTGAAGTGGCTATTAGCCGGTGCTTAAGGCGCTCCTGCTCTAGAGGTTCCTCAGGCACGATAAAATTCTCGTTCCCGAGGCTCACCTCACCCTCGGCGGGTGGAAGATAACTATTGTCCTCCGAGTCTTCATGCACGGCATGTTCATCAGGGCTGACTCGCCCATCTTCCTGTTCGTCCTGTTTGGAAGTTGGCTCAACAGGGTTTTTATCGTCTTCGGCATCGTCTAGAGTATTGTTTTCTATTGTGCCGGTATTGCTGTCTTTTTCATGGCGTGGCTTAGAGTGGCGCCGCTGTCGTCGGTGCTTTGGCTGTGTCTTAGGAGGTTTATCTTCCACTGGGTCTTAATTGTCATTGCCACTAACTTCTTTGGGTGTGTCCACCATGTATACGTCGTAGGAGGAGGTGGTCGTCCAGCGCCCGGTAAATGGCGGGTTTTGGGCCTGCTCCTCGTCGGCATCATTGTCCATACCGTCGATGCCTTCGGAGTCGTAGTCGAGCATGTCGGTTAGATCATCGACAGTGGCTATTAAGTGGGAGTTGGGTGGGAAACGAAATTCCCCATCATCATCCCCAAGTTCAAACCGGATATAATTCGGTTGTGAGTCCTCTGCTAAAGAGAGGGTTTTTAATGAGTTTAGCACATCGCCTAAAGGTGAGTGCCGGAAGATGTCCGTGGAACTAAATTCGATGCTCAGCGCCTGGTAAGGCTCGGCAGACGCGGATGCATGTAGTTCTGAACCAGTAACCGGAGATGAATCCGGGGGTCCGGTGACAAAGACCCCGCTCAAAGCTGAGTCTGTGTGCGGCTCCAATGCCGATGAGTCTGCGGCTTCCATGGCGGGGTTAAGGTTCCCGTCTTTGGATGACACAGGCTGCTCCAGATCTAGGGCCAGAGCGCTTATAGGCGCAATCTCCTGGGTATGGTCCGATGACAGATTTAGGTCATGTTCATCGCGGTGGCAGGGAGCAGCTGCCATGGTCTCAAATCCGTCAAAGATCAAGTCTCTGCGGATATCAGCGACGTAGTTCAAGCTTCCAAACCTGACCTGACGGCCAGGGGAGTAGATGTCGATCTGCTCTAGATGGCCAAGCGAGTTGGCCCGCAGTGCGAAGCCGTCGAATATGTAGTTCTGGCCAGGGAGAAAAACATCCCCCCGGGCAGCGTCGTTGTAGATGATGGATGGAGCCATCGAACCTTCTGATGATGACACAGCGGAACTCTAAGTGAAAGCAACAATGTCGGTGTCAAAACCCACGGATCTCGGGTAGGGGGTCTGATACGTCCATTTTGCATCATGCTAATATATCGATATTTATTGCATCATGGACTGTTATTTCACTTTATGTCACAATACTTATGGCTATTCTCTCTTATTTTACAAGGTTTACATAAGGAGGGAGAATGCCGGAAGCTGGAATTCTGGGCAGGAAAAGGAGCAAATATTAGAGACCTATTCTGCGCAACTCCAAAAGTCCTGAAACTCCACGGAACATCTTAAAATAAATAAAGAAAAACTCCACGAAACCCCACACCCTGCTCACGAGGGTGGGGGGCGCCCCCCCTAGGGTGCGCCCCCTACCTCGTGGGCCCCCTGGTGGCTCTCCGACGTCCATCTTCTCCTATATGAAGTCTATTTATAAGAAAAAAATAGGAAGGAACTTTTCGGGATGAGACTCTGCCGCCACGAGGCGGAACCTTGGCGGAACCAATATAGAGCTCCGGCAGAGCTGTTCTGCCGGGGATACTTCCCTCCGGGAGGGGGAAATCATCACCATCGTCATCACCAACGCTCCTCTCATCGAGAGAGGGCAATCTCCATCAACAACTTCACCAGCACCATCACATCTCCAAACCCTAGTTCATCTCTTGTATCCAATTCTTGTCTCAAAGTCTGGGATTGGTGCTAGTAGGTAGCTAGTAGTGTTGATTACTCCTTGTAGTTGATGCTAGTTGGTTTATTTGGTGGAAGATCATATGTTCAGATCCTATATGCATATTATTACCCCTCTGATTATGAACATGAATATGCTTTGTGAGTAATTACGTTTGTTCCTGAGGACAAGGGAGAAGTCTTGCTATTAGTAGTCATGTGAATTTGGTATTCGTTTGATATTTTGATAAGATGTATGTTGTCTAGCCTCTAGTGGTGTTATGTGAACGTCGACTACAAAACACTTCACCATTATTTGGGCCTAGAGGAAGGCATTGGGAAGTAATAAGTAGACGATGGGTTGCTAGGGTGACAAAAGCTTAAACCCTAGTTTATGCGTTGCTTCGTAAGGGGCTGATTTGGATCCATATGTTTCATGCTATGTTTAGGCTTACCTTAATACTTTTGTTGTAGTTGCGGATGCTTGCAATAGAGGTTAATCATAAGTGGGATGCTTGTTCAAGTAAGAACAGCACCCAAGCACCGGTCCACCCACATATCAAATTATCAAAGTATCGAACGCGAATCATATGAACGTGATGAAAACTAGCTTGACGATATTCCCATGTGTCCTCGGGAGCGCTTCTTCTATTATAAGAGTTTGTTCCGGCTTGTCCTTCGCTACAAAAGGATTGGGCCACCTTGCTGCACTTTATTTACTTTTGTTACTTGTTGCTCGTTACAATTTATCGCAAAACTATCTGTTACCACTTATTTCAGTACTTGCAGAGAATACCTTGCTGAAAACCGCTTATTATTTCCTTCTGCTCCTCATTGGGTTCGACACTCTTACTTATCGAAAGGACTACGATAGATCCCCTATACTTGTGGGTCATCAGGGTCCCGAAATATGCGTCTAAGGTTGATGGTAACAGGAGACAGGGGACATGATGTTACCCAGGTTCGGTCCCTCTCTATGGAGGTAATACCCTACTTCCTTCTTGATTGATCTTGATGAATATGAGTATTACAAGAGTTGATATACCTTGAGATCTTAATGGCTAAAACCCTAGAAGTCTAGCCTATATGATTATGATCGTATCTGCGGACAAACCCCTCCGGTTTATATAGACACCGGAGGGGACTAGGGTTATACAAAGTCGGTTACAGAGAAAGGAATCTTCATATCCGAACGCCAAGCTTGCCATCCACGCCGAGGAGAGTCCCATCCAGACACGGGTGAGAGTCCTCGGTCTTGTATCTTCATAGCCCATCAGTCCGGCCCATGTCCAATTGATCGGACGCCCAAGGACCCCTTAGTCCAGGACTCCCCCAGGGTGCAATAGCAACAATTTCATGTTTAACATAAGGAACTATAGCAAATTCATCTTCATAAGCATAATTCATATTAGCATCTTGGCCACAAGCATAGCAAGCATCAAGTTCATAAAAAAGGGATATTTCAAATGAATCAATGGGATCATAGTAATTATCATGGCATTCATCCTTCAGTGAGAATGAAGGGAAATTAAGTAATGTATGAGTTGAAGAGTTACTCTCGTTAGAAGGTGGGCACGAGTAGCTAATCCGTTCGTCCTCCTTTTGTTCTTCGCTCTCCTCATCATCTTTTTCATCCAATGAGCTCATAGTTTCTTCTATTTCTTCTTCCATAAACTCCTGCAAAATGTTAGTCTTTTCTTCGACAGCAGAGTTATTCTCAATAAATGAATCAATATCATAATTGTATTTATAATTATCATAGCAATATTTAAGGATAGCAATATTTTCAGGTCTATAAACCGAATCATCAAAATCTTCAAATTTTTCAAACAAAGATTCAATTTCATATGCACCCTTTGAGGGAGTCCTGGACTAAGGGGTCCTCAGGAATCCGGCCTGTTATCATGGGCTGGACTGATGGGCTGAGAAGACATGAAGGCCGAAGACCGTACCCGTGTCCGGATTGGACTCTCCTTGCGCGGAAGGCAAGCTCGGCGACCGACTATGAAGATTCCTTCTTATGTAACTGACTCTATGTAAACCCTAGATCCTCCCGGTGTCTATATAAACCGGAGGGGTTAGTCCGGAAGGCGGAGTACATGTTAGACTTCTAGGGTTTAGCCATTACAATCTTGTGGTAGATCAACTCTTGTAATACTCATTTTCATCAATATCAATCAACAAGGACGTAGGATATTACCTCCATAGAGAGGGCCCGAACCTGGGTAAACATCGTGTCCCCCGTCTCCTGTTACCATCGATCCTAGATGCACAGTTTAGGACCCCTACCCGAGATCCGCCGATTTTGACACCGACATTGGTTCTTTCATTGAGAGTTCCACCGTGCTGTCGACGAAAGGTTTGATGGCCCCTTCAATTGTCGATAGTGATGCCGTCCAAGGACAAACCTTCCTCCCCAGACATATTTGTGTGTTCGGCGGCTTCGTACTGCAGGCCAGCTTGCTTGGCCATCTGGAGTAGATCGATAGCTACGCCCCTGGCCATCGGGTCAGATTCGGAAGCTCGAACTATTTCATGGATGTCCGTGGAGACTTGATCTTCGATGGATTCGAGACCGCGGCGATCGCTCCCCCTCGCTCTGATGGACATGACTTAAATCTGTAATCGGATAATATGCAGGAGATGGTTCCTATAACTGCTACGGCCTTAGACCCAGGGCAGATCGCACCATCCGAAACCACAAAATCCGTGGCATCGGAGCCGCACACAGACCTAGCTCCATGCAATGTTTGCGTCAACGGAATTCCGGACTCGCTTCTGGCTATAAGTTCTGAACTACGCACGCCCGCAGGCGCAGAGCTTGATCGATTATCGATCTTCAAATTCAGCGTTGCGGACATCTTCCAGCACTCACCTTTGGGCGATGTGCTAAACTCTTTAAAGAACCTGTCATTCATGGGAGACCCGCAGCCAAACTATGTCCGGCTCGAACTAGCGGCTCACGACGGAGAATTTTCCTTCCCACCCGCCACCCACTTCATAGCTACCGTCGAGGACTTAACCGACATACTGGATTATGACTCCAAGACATCGACGGTATGGACGACGATGCTGATAAGGAGCAAGGCCAAGACCCGCCATTCACGGGGCGTTGGACGGCCACCTCTTCACACGATGTGTACATGGTTGATACACCTAAAGAATCTAGCGGCGACGACAAAGAAGACCCAGATGTGAATAAACCTTCTGAGACATAGTCCAAGCGTCAGTGCCCTAAACGCCGCTCTAAGCCACGCCGCTCAAAAGATGGCAACACTGGCACCGGAGAAAAGATCACTCTGGACGACGCCGAAAACAACGAAAACCCTGTTGGAGTATCATCCGAACTGGAGGAACATGATAATGAGCAAGCTAACCCTGATAAACAGGACATGCTAAGCAACCCAGATGATGATAGTTATCGTCCACCCTCCGAGGATGAGGAGAGCCTCGGCAGCGAGGATTTCATCGTGCCTGAGGCACCCCTAGAGCAGGAGTGCTTCAAGCGCCAGCTAATAGCTACTGCAAGAAGCCTAAAGAAAAAGCAGCAGCAGCTCCAAGTCGATCAAGACCTACTCATCGACAGATGGACCGATGTCCTGGCAGCCAAAGAATACGGCCTCAGGCGCCCAGCCAAGAGTTACCCAAAGCGCAGACTACTACCTCAGTTTGATAAGGAGGCACCAGATCCCATACCACCCTCGCGTAACGAGGACCGACCACCGCGTGGCCGGGATAGTGCGGCGGACCGACCACCCCGCGGTCGGGATAAAACGGCAACTCAGGCCGAACAACAGCCCACCCCACCGCCTCGCAAAAACAGGGATAGTAGAGCAGGACACACCAGATCAATCTACGGATCGCGAGGACCCTTCCCCACTCGGCATGACAGCCACCTACTCGGACGTGACAAACTTAATTACACCCGGGCCGATAACCGCAGACGGACTTCATCGGAGGTGCGCCGTGACGCGGCCCGCTATAGAGGCGCCGCACACCCTCTCTGCTTCACAGATGAGGTGCTGGATCACGGATTTCCCGAGGGGTTCATGCCCGTCAATATTGAATAATACGACAGAACAACCGATCCCGCAGTGTGGATCGAAGATTTTATTCTCCACATCCACATGGCCCGAGGAAATGACCTCCATGCCATCGAATACCTCCCACTAAAGCTCAAAGGACCAGCTCAACACTGGCTGAACAGCCTGCCTGAAAACTCCATCGGTAGCTGGGAGGATCTGCAAGAAGCTTTTCTTTACAACTTCCAAGGCACTTATGTCCGGCCACCTGACGCCGATGACTTAAGTCACATAGTTCAACAACCTGGAGAGTCCGCCAGAAAATTCTGGACTAGGTTCCTAATCAAAAAGAACCAGATCATCGACTGTCCGGATGCCGGAGCTCTAGCGGCTTTAAACATAGCATCCATGAAGAATGGCTCGCCCGCCACCTCGGCCAAGAAAAGCCGAGGTCCATGGCAGCCCTGATGGCACTTATGACCCGCTTTTGCGCAGGAGAGCATAGTTGGCTGGCTCGCAGTACAAACACAACCAACGAAGCAGGCCCCTCCGAGGCCAAAAACAGCACCGGTAAGCTCTGGCACAACAGACACAAACGCCGAAGCAATGGCGATAACACCGATGACACTACAGTTCACGCCGGATTCAGTGGCTCCAAGTCCGGCCAGCGAAAGAAGCCCTATAAAAGGAACGGCGGAGGACCATCCAGCTTGGACCGCATACTCGATCGTCCGTGCCAGATACATGAAACCCCAGACAAACCGGCCAACCATACTAACAGAGATTGCTGGGTCTTTGAACAAGCCAGCAAGGTGAATATCAGAAACAAGGAAGGGGAATCACAGAGCAAGGACGATGACGAGGAGCCCCGGCAACTGAACACTGGGGGGAGAAGAAATTCCCGCCTCAAGTCAAAACGGTGAACATGATATATGCCACGCACATCCCCAAAAGGGAGTGCAAGATTCAACCCAAAATTCAAACCATGATATATGCCAGTCGCCCCAAAATTCAACCCATGGTCGTCATTCCCGATCACCATTGATCATCGAGATCATCCAACTAGCATCCGTCATCGCGGTTCGGCCGCATTGGTAGTCGACCCAATCATCGACGGATTTCAAATGACACGAGTCCTAATGGACGGTGGTAGCAGCCTCAACCCGCTCTATCAGGATACAGTACAAAAAATGGGCATTAATCCCTCATGAATCAAGCCCACGATAACTACCTTTAAAGGAGTCATACCAGGCATAGAGGCCCGTTGTACGGGCTCAATCACACTGGAGGTGGTCTTCGGTTCCCTGAATAACTTCCGGAGCGAGGAGCTAATCTTCGATATCAACCCCTTCCGCAGCGGCTACGATGCACTACTCGGATGAACCGCGTTTGCCAGATTCAATGCGGTGCCACATCATGCTTATCTCAATCTCAAGATGCCTGGTCCACGCGGCGTCATTACAGTAAATGGAAAGACAGAACGTTCCCTCCGTACAGAGGAGCACACCGCAGCCCTAGCAGCAGAGGTATAGAGCGGCCTTCTCAAGCGGCACCATAATCCGGCCGCCGAGCCCCTGGACATCGTTAAGAAGGTCCGGACTACACTGCAACAGGGCAGCCCGGTTCGTCAAGAGCTGAATTAGTAAATTCGGCCTCCGTCCAAGCCTCGACGAGGAAATGGCATTAGTACCGCGTGTACATAACTACGCACTCAAAACCTCATGGGTACTGAAGGAGGCATAACTCGCTCGCGATCCACAGTGCGGCTTGACCGACCCTGGGATTCGCACGCCTTTACTTTTTCTTTTTTACAGTTTTTCTCTTTTCGAGGTCTATACGGACGACCCGCTTGCAGAACACACCAAGGAGGCACGGAGCTCTGCCATACAAGGGAATCCCCAGGTGATCTCTACTAAACGATTGCCATACTTGTTTTACATACCCGCACGCAGCCCGCCCTTGGTTACGGCATGATAAATAGCCTTACTTGCTTATCGCATTACTTGTACAAAGTACGCCTAGACGTACTAATTATATCACAATGGTGAATAAATAGTGGCGTCAGCTTACTACTTCATTTTCCTGTTTTCTCACCTTTGTATTTATTACTCATTGCACACGTACACCATGGTACGCATTACTATGCCAGGGGCTTCATTACACCCCGCATTACGGCAATTAAAGTCCGAACACTTTTACAGTATAGTTCGGCACCCCGAACTTATAGCATTATATGCATCGGCTCCGAAACATGTCTTTGGTCAATAGTTGGGTTGCCCGGCTCCTGTGCTTACTACCTTACATTCCGCTATATCGGCTAGGGTAGTAAAGGGAGAACTACTGCGATTGTGTCCCGGTACTTCCGGATGAGCACCTCAGTAGAGAAAGCCGAAAACTGACTGTCATGATGCCGCGAGAGCTGGTCAACTGTTCGAGAGGTTCCAAATCGTTAGAGATTTTTTCCGCTTCTTGCGAAGAATCGGTTCCTATGATTAGGCATGTACAACTCCCCTAGTTCAGCCTTCCGAATACCAGGGGCTTCGCCAACTTTCTTAATTGTCAAACTCCTATGGCTAAGTGAGGGTGGTAAAGGCCGCATAGTCTGATTGCCTTGTTCGTTGCGCTAAACACCTCCTTTAAGGACCAGAATGTGGAGTAAAGCATGTTTAGATTTATCCCGAACACCCCCGTACTATCAACGTGGGGGCAGAAGCCAACGACTGGTCAACTCTTAGATTTCATAAACGGCCGCACAAGAGGTAAAATGTAAATCGCAAGCATCATAATACATAACATCATTGTTCTACATTACAGGACAGGATAATACAAATGTTCTCATTTGAATATAACATCCTTCGAACATTGGTCCACCACAAGGCGGGACCCCTCCAGGACACCATCAAAATAGAGCTCGGGTCGATGATGCTCCTTGCCCTCCGGCGGCCCCTCGGTCATCAGCTTCTTGGCATCCAGCTTTTCCCAATGCGTCTTGACGCGGGCAAATGCCATACGCACACCTTCAATACAGACTGACCGCTTCACGGTTTCGAGTCGCGGACAGGCACTTACAAGCCGCTTAACAAGTCCGAAGTAGCTGCTAGGTATAGGCTCGGCAGGCCACAGTCGGACTATCAGGTCCTTCATGGCTAGCTCTGCCGACCTGTGCAGCTTGACCAACTGCTTCAGCTCGTCGCTGAAGGGCACCGGATGTTCGGGTCCAAGATATTGGGACCAGAATAGCTTCTCCGCAGACATCCCTTCTTCGGCTCTATAATGCTCGGTAGCATCTGATATACTGCGAGGTAGATCCGTAAACGCCCTTGGAAAACCCAAATTCGGATAAGTACAAGGAACGTTTCTTTTACATACTTGCCTTACATGGCGAAATACTTACCCGCCGTAATGTTCTTGGCTACCTGAATTTCCTGGAGGGCGTTCTGGGCTTCGGCTCGTGCATCCTGTGCGCTCTGGCGGGCCTTCTCCAGGTCGGACTCTTGCACCTTACAATCGCGCTCCAAGGACTCAAATCTCTCGATTGTGCCCTGGAGCTATTGTTGCGCCTCGCCAACTCGGGCCTCGTGCTTCTCGCACGCGGCGCATTCCTTGGTCGCTTTGTCCTCGGCCTTGGCTAACGCCTTCTTAAGGGTTACCACCTCGATCGTGGCCCCTAATAAAGTTTATGACACTTCAGTCCGGACGGACTATTCATTTTTTCTTAAAATGTACCCGCAGGTTACTGCATACCTTGGCTATCCTCCAGCTGCTTCTTCACGAGGCCGAGCTCCTCCTCGGCCCGCTCCAGTTTCCGCTTCAATCCGGAGACCTCCGCAGCATGAGCGGTGGCAGCCTGCAGCGATACCTGCTTATTCACATAGACAACTTATGTTAGACTCCTGCGATATTTCTTCTTGATCCTCTATTTGTCTTTTTCTTCCCGAACACCAAACAGAGCATCAGGGGCTACTGTCTATACTGTGATATTTTTCCTACAACCGCATTACTTACTTCAAAGCCTGATAGAAGGCTAGTGCATGCTTTGGTCATTCCTCTTTTGATGAACTGAACCTTCTCTATTACCGTGCCCATAAGAGCATGATGTTCACCCACAATAGAGGCGCCTCGTAGCGCCTCCAGTAGATTATCCGGTGCCTCTGGTTGGACAGAGGTCACCGGCGGAACAAGCACATTCCCTCCTTTTGGGGAATGTCGTTCCCTGGACTATGGAGCCGCGTAGATCTCCGGAATGGTATTCGGCTTAGGTCAGAAGGGAACTCGGCCCCCGTCGCCAGTCCCCATAGGGGATTTTTTACCCCATGTGTCCGACGACTAAGGAATCGTATTGGGGAGCCACCCCGACGATTTCCGGAAGCTCCCCCCGGTCGGGGAAGGTCTTTTGCGACACCACCTCGTCGTCACCCTTGGAAGAGACGGAACGAGCAGGTGGCGGAGACATGCTAGCCATCTCCTTCGAGTCTAGCGATCCCTATGTCGAGGATCGCGGGGAGCCATCGCGTGCCGGACTGCAATGACAAGGTTTAAGGTATATCAATACTACAAACCGGGAAGGCTAGACGTTTTCTGATTCTGGTACTTATGAGGCAGCCCGAGGCTTGGTCCGGCAAGGTCGCTCTGGACTGCTATCAACATCCCATACAGAGTTATCGGCGAGGGAGCATTTGACTCTCTTAAGCGCTTTCGCCTCTGGATTCTTGGGGGCCGCTCTCTTCTTCCTCCCCACTTCAGGTGGGGAGTCGTCTTCTTCCTCTTCGTCGTCATTGTCAGTGGGCAAAGAGGAAGTATCGTATTCAGATGTCACGTCCGAAGCGCCTTTTAGGCGAGGGCCCCTTTTGGCCCCTTTGGCCACCTTCTTGGCCGTCTTCTCTAGCACCTCATAAGGTGATGGAAAAAGCATTCTCGTCAGTAATGGGAATTCTTGGTCTCCGGGCAGCGGAGCCGGACAGTTAATCCCCCCTGCTACCTTGATCCAGGCCTGAAAACATGGGTAGCAAAGCTTTGGCTTTTTCCTGAAATATGCTAGTAAAGGGTACACCTTGAGAGCAGTAAACGAACCTACCGGGTTAGCCTGGCGTTTTAAGCTAAGCCCGCGATCTCCGGTTGTGGGAGGTGGCGTCTCGCCGGCCTTGAAAAGCACTTTCCAGATTTCTTCGTGTGTCGTGCCAAAGAGCTCTAGTAGTGTCTGGTGCTTGGCCGGATCGTACTCCCACAGATAGCAAGTCCGGCGTTGGCACGGAAGGACCCGACGAATGAGCATGACCTGGACCATGTTGACAAGCTTGATCTTCCTATCTATCATGTTCTGGACGCACATCTGGAGCCCATTCAGCTCGTCCGAGGGACCCTAGGTTAGGCCCCTCTCCTGCCAGGAGGTGAGCCGCATCAGGATTCCGGATCGGAATTCGAGGGCCGCCGCCCAGTTGGCATTGCGCGGCTCGGTGATATAAAACCACCCTGATTGCCACCCCTTCACCCTCTCCCTGAATGAGCCTTCGGGCCAGGTAATGTTGGGCATCTTGCCGACCATGGCGCCTCTGCACTCTACTTGTTGGCCGCTCACCACCTTCGGCTTGACATTGAAGGTCTTCAGCCATAGGCCGAAATGAGGTGGGATGCGGAGAAAGGCCTCGCACACTAAAATGAATGCCGCGATGTTGAGAATGAAGTTAGGGGCTAGGTCATGGAAGTCTAGCCCATAGTAAAACATCAGTCCACGAACGAAGGGATGAAGAGGGAAGCCCAACCCACGGATGAAATGTGTGAGAAACACAACCCTCTTGTGGGGCTCTGGAGTAGGGACGATCTATCCCTTGGCAGGGAGTCTATGAGCGATCTCCTTGGCCAGGTATCCAGCCTCCCGGAGCTCCTTCATATCCCTCTTCTTGACAGAGGAGGCCGTCCATTTGCCTCTAGCTCCGGATCCGGACATCTTCAGAGTGCTTTCTCGGACGAGGGAAGGGCTAAATCTTGGATGCTGGAGCTCAGGGACGGAAGGGCTGAGGAGGAACCAAGGTGTGGGTGAGGAAAGGGAATCCTTATCACCTTGTAAAGGCCATGAATATCAAGCGCCTCCCCACTCGCCTTAAACTCGCCTATTCCCAAGGGCCGTGCAAACGGCACGGTCGGGTCACCCACGCCCGTATTTATGAAAATCCCGCAATAAGGGGACACGATCTCTGCTTCGACAAGACGTGGTAATGGCAACCGCACCTCAAAATGTGGAGCGGCAGACGGAAAATGGTTCGAAATTGTGACCGAACAGACGTGATGTCACGTTGTAAAAAGCTGTCAGCAGATGGAACTCGTGTAAGAATATACTCTCTCTGCAGTTGTATATGGTGTGTGTGACAGGTCTGGATACTATCATCGCATCCGAAGACTATCTTGCAGTTCAGATAGAAGGGAACCCGCCTTGCAATGCCGAAGAAAATCTGCACGCCAGACTCCTCGTCATTGAAGCCAGGTTCAGGGGCTATTGAGGGAGTCCTAGACTAAGGGGTCCTCGAGCGTCCGGCCTGTTATCCATGGGCCGGACTGATGGGCTGAGAAGACATGAAGGCCGAAGACCGTTCCTGTGTCCAGATTGGACTCTCCTTGGTGTCGAAGGCAAGCTTGGCGACCGACTATGAAGATTCCTTCTTATGTAACCGACTCTATGTAAACCATAGATCCTCCAGGTGTCTATATAAACCGGAGGGGTTAGTCCGGAAGGCGGAGATAGACTCATTACCATAGTCATACAGGTTAGACTTTTAGGGTTTAGCCATTACGATCTCATGGTAGATCAACTCTTGTAATACTCATTTTCATCATGATCAATCAAGCTGGACGTAGGGTATTACCTCCATCAAGAGGGCCCGAACTTGGGTAAAACATATAATCTTCCTTGTACCCGAAGTAGAGCCCCAACGGACGTACGAGGTGAGCACAACCCACCACCGCGAGCCAAGCTCCTCTGGCGCGCCTTGTTGTCCCGTGGGCTGTGTGGGCCTTGATACGTCTGCAACGTATCTACTTTTCCTAACACTTTTCCTCTTGTTTTGGACTCTAATTTGCATGATTTGAATGAAACTAACCCCGGACTGACACTATTTTCAGCAGAACTACCATGGTGTTGTTTTTGTGCAGAAATAAAAGTTCTTCGAATGGAATGAAACTTTTCAAGGATTTTTCATATCAATAATAAGAATTTCTGGAGCCAATAGCTGCAGGAGTGGGGCACCTGGGTGGGCACAACCCACCAGGGCACGCCCCCTCTCCTAACGCGCCCAGATGGGTTGTCCCACCCTGGTGGCCCCGCTGACCCTGAAACCAACTCTATAAAATCCTATTTTTGGAGAAAAAAATAAGAGAGAAAGAATTATCGCGACCCACGTGACGGAGCCGCCAACAAGCTCCGTTCTTCCTCGCGAGGGTAGATCTGGAGTCCGTTTGGGGCTCCAGAGAGGGGGATCTTCGTTCCTCGTCATCACCAACCCTTCTGCATCACTAATTCTATCATGCTCACCACCAGGAGTGAGTAATTCCTTCGTAGGCTCGCTGGTCGGTGAGGAATTGGATGAGATTCATCATGTAATCGAGTTATTTTTGTTAGGGCTTGATCCCTAGTATCCACTATGTTCTTAGATTGATGTTGCTATGACTTTGCCATGCTTAATGCTTGACACTTTGGGCCCGGGTGCGATGATTTCAGATCTGAACCGTTTATGTTATCATAATTATATCCATGTTCTAGATATGATCTTGCAAGTTATAGTCACCTACTACGTGTTATGACCCGACAACCCCGGAGTGGCAACAATGGGGCCCGCTCCAGGTGATGATCGTAGTTTGAGGAGCTCATGTATTCACTATGTGTTAATGCTTTGTTTTAGTTCTCTATTAAAAGGAGGCCTTAATATCCCTTAGTTTCCAATATGGACCCCGCTGCCATGGGAGGGTAGGACAAAAGATGTCATGCAAGTTCTTTCAATAAAGCACGTGTGACTGTTTATGGAATACATGCCTACATTATATCGATGAGCTGGAGCTAGTGTCGTGTCGCCCTAGGTTATAACTGTCACATGATGAATATCATCCAACAAGTCTCCGATCCAATGCCTACGAACATTTCCATATTTCTGCTAAGTTACAACTGCTAGCATCACTGTTACACTTGCTACAAAATTACTGCTATCACTGTTACTGTTACTATTGCTGCTGTCACTACTATCAAAACTATCAAACTACTTTGCTACTGATCACTTTGATGCAGATAATTAATTTCCAGTTGTGAATGAATTGACAACTCAGCTACTAATACCTTCAAATATTCTTTGGCTCCCCTTGTGTCGAATCTATAAATTTGGGTTGAATACTCTACCCTCGAAAACTGTTGCGATCCCCTATACTTGTGGGTTATCAGGCCTCCGTTTGTGGTGATTCCAACTCCCAAAAATCACATGTATTCCAAAATATTTCTCTATGAAATTTTAATGCATTTGGACTTCGTTCGATATGGATACTCTGCAATACAAAAAACATGCAGAAAACAGGAACTGGCAATGGGCACTGGATCAATAGGTTAGTCCAATAAATCATATAAAAAGTTGCCAAAAGTAAGTAAAATTTGTATAATATTGGCATGAAACAATAAAAAATTATAGATACGACGGAGATGTATCACCTGCCTGTTTGCTTGATGCTCATCCGCCAAGATGACCTAGCGTACTCTTGACAGTCAATCTATTATGACCCTGAACTTGTCAAGGTTAAAACACCGGCTTATGTCATGTGAGAGCTGATTTACAGAGAGCTACGATAAATATAGGGCTATCATGCCAGCTTCATTGAAGCAAGACTCGTGCCTCGAAAGTCAGTCTCTTGTCATGCCTTGAAAGTCGGCTTAATATATATATATTTATCCATGTTTTCACTTTCTATTTTTCAGGATTATTTCCTCCTTGATCAAATATTATATTGACCATAAGTCGTCGGGTCAATAAAACACCGGATTATTCCGATCAAGATTGAGCTCCTCGTGATCATGAGTCGTCGGGTCATTGGTACACCAGGTTAAAATGATCATGTATTGATATCAACCATGAGTCGTTCAAGTATACACACATTGCATATTTTTGGATCAAGATTCAGACAAATAACCATTATCGGCGGCTCAAAATATGACTCACCACATCATTGCTTTAAGCAACGGATCAGTATTAGGATACTGGGCGGGTCAACAGAACACCCCACAAGTCGCAATCTTTACACTCAAAGTGTAAAAGTGCGCGAAGGCACCACAGACGACACAAAAGTTTTACTACCATATTACATAGCCACAGCTAGGCTCAATATATCAACAAAGTTTTTAGGATCCATCTACTCATGTATGTCTGCTCTTATGCCCTATGGGTTGTCGCTTTCCGAGTTGACACCTTCTTGATGATCTCCATCATTTGATGCCTCCGGTTATCCTGCGCCCGCTCTTCTTCTTCTCTAATATGAAGGTTTTTTGAATCTAAGTTGATGGTTGTTAATGTTTCTAAGATGGCATCATCTTGTATGATAATTGACGGGTCAACATCAGGAGCAAAGATATTCTTACGCCGTGAGGGAGTTAAGTCAGAAGGCTTAAACGTTGGCAGGTTAACCCGTGTATTCTCCTCCTCATAAGTCGGCTGATACTTGTTCAAGTCAAGGTCTTCAACAAGTTGACTCACTAAGACACGAGTTTCCTTCACGCAACGAGCATAGTCTGTTGCAGAAAACTGACTACAATCAACATTAAATTATAGGAACCCGCCCGACATCTTAGACGGATCCATCTCTAGCAAATAAGCTTTCGCATGACAAAGAGACATCATTGTGCCGACTTGGGCAGTGGATTTTTTCCACTCCTCTAGTTGCTTGGGGATGGTAGAGAGTGGTTTCAGCATGTCTCTTATAAATTGTGGTGGCTCTTTTCCACCCTTCACATCCATTATGGTAAACAGGCTCCCTGCATTCAACTGCTCAAGGAAGGTGTATACGGCTTTTAAGTTCACCAGAGGTGCCAGGCGGAGATTTCCACTTCTCGTACCTGCAAAATGAGGATAGTCTAAGATTAAAACACTTCCACTTTAAAATGGGAGTCGTCGGGTGAATTATCAATAAATATTCAAAGAGTTGTTTACCAAGGATAGCTGTCATCATATAGGTAATATGGTGTTTCAACATGTTTAGCTCCACAGTGACCGACTCAAATCGGCCCTCTGTGTCCTCAGCATGCTTCAACAATGATGATTTTTATTCCTCATGAGAGATCTTTAAAGAGTTCAAATTTCAGAAGCAATTAACAATTATTTCTCCAAAGAAGCAGCTGATGACTCGGCCTTTCCACGTAGACTTCTTTCATTTTTCAGCCGCTCTTGTAAGCCGGCAGCTTTTGATTCAGCATCATTGAGCATATCCTGTTATAATCAGTAAAGTCAATACACATAGTCGGTACCTTAAATTGGTCAGGGGTTTTCCTTCATGGTGGGGCTTTGCAGGGGGGCGGTCGGGCCAGCAGGACGCTGAGAACGCGGTCCATAGGGGCGCAGCCGCGTGTAGGGCAGGGTCGCGGCTGCACCAAGTGGGCAGCCGAGCGGGAAGATGGGAAGGGGACTAGGGGAGGCAGGAGCCTCCTGGGCGGCTGATACGTCTCCGTCGTATCTATAATTTTTGATTGTTCCATGCCAATATTATACAACTTTCATATACTTTTGGCAACTTTTTATACTATTTTTGGGACTAACATATTGAGCCAGTCCTCAGTGCCAGTTCCTATTTTTTGCATGTTTTATGTTTCGCAGAAACCCATATCAAACAGAATCCAAATGGGACAAAAATGGATAGAGAATATTTTTGGAATATTTGGAAGATATGGGAAGAAGAATCCACGCGAGATGGTGCCCGAGGGGGGCACGAGGCAGGGGGCGCGCCCCTGACCCTCGTGCCCCCAGTAAGGCGATTGCTGCTCTTCTTCGGCCGTAAGAAAGAGAATTTTCAGGAGAAAAAAAATCTCGACGAAGGTTTCAGTCCAATCAGAGTTACGGATCTCCATATATATACAAAACGGTGAAAGGGCAGAATAACAGAACGCAGAACCAGAGAGAAACAGAGAGACAGATCCAATCTCGGAGGGGCTCTTGCCCCTCCCATGCAATGGAGGCCAAGGACCAGAGGGGAAACCCTTATCCCACCTAGGGAGGAGGTCAAGGAAGAAGAAGAAGAAGGGGGCCCCCTCTCCCCTTCTCTTCCAGTGGCGCCGGAACGCTGCCGTGGCCATCATCATCATCACCGTGATCTACACCAGCACCTCCGCCATCTTCACCAACATCTGCATCACCTTCCCCCCTCTATCTACAGCGGTCCACTCTCCCGCAACCCACTGTACCCTCTACTTGAACATGGTGCTTTATGTTTCATATTATTATCCAATGATGTGTTGCCATCCTATGATGTCTGAGTAGATTTTCGTTGTCCAATCGGTGGTTGATGAATTGCTATGATTGATTTAATTTGCTTGTGGTTATGTTGCTGTCCTTTGGTGCCCATCACATGAGCGCGCGCTTGGATCACACCATAGGGTTAGTTCTATGTTGATAGGACTATGTATTGGAGGGCAAGAGTGACAGAAGCTTCAACCTAGCATAGAAATTGATGCATACGGGATTGAAGGGGGGCCAATATATCTTAATGCTATGGTTGGGTTTTACCTTAATGAACGTTAGTAGTTGCGGATGCTTGCTAATAGTTCCAATCATAAGTTCTTAGAATTCCAAGTCAGGGATGACATGCTAGCAGTGGCCTCTCCCACATGAAACTTGCTATCGGTCTAGTAAAGTAGTCAATTGCTTAGGGACAATTTCGCAACGCCTACCACCACTTTTCCACACCCTCTATATTTACTTTATTGCTTCTTTATCTAAACATCCCCTAGCTTTCATTTGCGTGCTCTTTATATTCTTGCAAACCTATCAAAAAACACCTACAAAGTACTTCTTGTTTCATACTTGCTCTAGGTAAAGAGAATGTCAAGCATACGTAGAGTTGTATCGGTGGTCGTCAGAACTTGAGGGAATATGTGGTCTACCTTTAGCTCCTCATTGGGTTCGACACTCTTACTTACCGAAAGAGGCTACAATTGATCCCCTATACTTGTGGGTTATCAAGACCTTTTTCTGGCGCTGTTGCGGGGAGTCATAGCGTGGGGTGAATATTCTCATGTGTGCTTGTTTGCTTTAACACTAAGTAATTTTTATTTTCTGTTCTTAGTTGTTCTTTATCTTTAGTTATGGATATGGACCACGAAATAACAAAAAAATTAGGTATACTTGCTACTCATGGAGATGGGGAACCTCCTAAAACCCTCGATGCTCGTTATGTGATGGATATTATGTACTACTTTGATAATCCTGAGAAAACCCCATTTAATTATGTAATGGGAGACACCTTGGATCAACGTGAATACTTTAGGGATTATGGCTTGATTAAAAAAGGGAAATTATTATGGGATCACATTCATATATTGAATTGGTATGCTAGGCAACTATGCTTGAGATATGATTATACTTCTTGCTCTAGGATGAAGGCTCCACACCTTCTGTTTTCATGCGAATTTAATGATAATGAAACCTTGACTTCTTATGCTAGAGGTGTATATGATTACTATGATGTGGAACAAATAGAAGAATTTTTTGCTTTTATGGGTGCTTATGAAATTGAATCTATGTTCAAAGAGTTTGAAAATCTTTATGATGCTGTTTATAGACCTGAAAATTTAGCTATCCTTAAATATTGCTATGAGAATTATGAATACAATGCCGATATTAATGCATTTATTGAGAAAGTCTCCGCTGTCAAGGAAGAGACTAATATTTTGCAGGAGTCTATGGAAAAAGAAATTGATGAAACTGTGATCTCATTGGATGAAAAAGATGACGAGGAGAGCAAAGAAAAAAAGGAGGAAGAGTGGATTAGCTACCCGTGCCCACCTTCTAATGAGACTAACTCTTCAACTCATACATTGTTTAATTTCCCTCTGTGCTTACCGAAGGATGAATGCTATGATGACTGTCATGATCCCTGTGATTCTTTTGAAATATCCCTTTTGGATGATGCTTGCTATGCTTGTGGCTAAGATGCCAATATGAAATATGCTTATGGAGATGAACTTGCTATAGTTCCTTATGTTAAACATGAAATTGTTGCTATTGCACCCACGCATGATAGTCCTATTATCTATTTGAATTCTCCCGACTACATTGTATCGGAGAAGGCTGCCCTTATTAGGGATTATATTGATGGGTTGCGTTTCACTACTACACATGATAATTTTGATGACTATAATATGCATGTGCTTGCTGCTCCTACTGGCAATTATTATGAGAGAGGAACTATATCTCCACCCCTCTATGTTTCCAACATGATAAAATTGCAAGAAACTGTTTATACTATGCATTGGCCTTTACTATGTGTGCATGAATTATTCTTTTATGACATGACGATGCATAGGAAGAGAGTTAGACTTTGTTGTTGCAAGATATATGTTACTTTGTGATCACTACTAAATTCTAAATCATTGTTGATTCAAATTGGCTTTGATATACCTTGGGATCCGGGTGGATTCACCACTTGAGCACTATATGCCTAGCTTAATAGCTTTAAAGAAAGCGCTGCCAGGGAGACAACCCAGAAGTTTTAGAGAGTCATTTATTTCTTTTGAGTGCTTTCATATAGTTTAAAAACAAAAAATAAAGAGGGGAACCTAAAAAAATTCAAAAATAAAAGCGACAGTGAGAAAGACGAGCATTGTTAAAGTGGGAGCTAGCCTTGAACTTTGTTCATGCTCACGAAAACTTTGTGAATCTTGATTACAGAAACTTTTCAAAAATAATAATTATCCCCTTGTACAATTCCATTGTTTTATAAAAATAATGTGCCAAGGTTTGCCTTTAGGATGTTTTAGATGCTTGTTGGTTTGTACGGTGCAGGAGAGAAACTTTGGCTATAGTGCGCGATTTTACATTTTTTACTGGAACGTCAAATGGTTCTGAAACTTTTTGCACTGTCTTACAAATTTTTTATTTTCCTAATTTTGGTAGAAGTTTTCGAGTACCCGAGGTATGGTGAATGTCCAGATTATTACAGACTATTCTGTTTTAGACAGATTCTGTTTTTGATGCATAGTTTGCTTGTTTTGATGAAACTATCGATTTATATCAATGGATTAAGCCATGAAAAAGTTATATTACAGTAGCTACAATGCAAAAACAAAATATGAATTGGTTTACAACAGTACTTAGAGTAGTGATTTTCTTTATTATACTAACGGATCTTACCGAGTTTTCTGTGGAAGTTTTGTGTGGATGAAGTGTTCGATGATCGAGAAGGTCTCGATGTGAGAAGAAGGGAGAGAGGCAAGAGCTCAAGCTTGGGGATGCCCAAGGCACCCCAAGTAAATATTCAAGTAGACTCAAGCTTCTAAGCATGGGGATGCCCTAGAAGGCATCCCCTCTTTCTTCAACAAGTATCGGTATGTTTTCGGATTCGTTTCGTTCATGCGATATGTGCAACCTTGGAGCGTCTTTTGAAGTTAGTTTTCACTTTTCTTTTATGCACCATGCTGGTATGAGATAGTCCTTGGTTTATTTATATAATTCTCTATGCACTTCACTTATATCTTTTGAGTATGGCTTTATAGAATGCTTCATGTGCTTCACTTATATCATTTGAAGTTTGGATTGCCTATTTCTCTTTACATAGAAAACCTCCATTCATAGAATGCTCTGTTGCTTCACTTATATTTGTTAGAGTGTAGGCATATCTTTTGTAGAAAGAATTAAACTCTCTTGCTTCACTTATATCTGTTTAGAGAGATGAGAGGAACTGGTCATTCACATGGTTAGTCATAAAATCCTACATAAAACTTGTAGATCACTGAATATGATGTGTTCGATTCCTTGCAATAGTTTTGCGATATAAAGATGGTGATATTAGAGTCATGCTAGTGGGTAGTTGTGGATTAGTAGAAATACTTGGGTTGAGGTTTGTGATTCCCGTAGCATGCACATATGGTGAACCGTTATGTGATGAAGTCGGAGCATGAGGTATTTATTGATTGTCTTCCTTATGAGGGGCGGTCGGGGATGAGCAATGGTCTTTTCCTACCAATCTATCCCCCTAGGAGCATGCGCGTAGTACTTTGTTTCGATGACTAATAGATTTTTGCAATAAGTGTGTGAGTTCTTTATGACTAATGTTGAGTCCATGGATTATACGCACTCTCACCCTTCCACCATTGCTAGCCTCTCTAGTACCGCGCAACTTTCGCCGGTACCATAAACCCACTATATACCTTCCTCAAAACAGCCACCATACCTACCTATCATGGCATTTCCATAGCCATTTCGAGATATATTGCCATGCAACTTCCATCATCATCATATGCATGACTTGAGCATTTATTGTCTTATTGCTTTGCATGATCGTAGGATAGCTAGCATGATGTTTTCATGGCTTGTCCGTTTTTTGATGGCATTGTTATGCTAGATCATTGCACATCCCGGTACACCGCCGGAGGCATTCATATAGAGTCATATCTTTGTTCTAGTATCGAGTTGTAATATTGAGTTGTAAGTAAATAAAAGTGTGATGATCATCATTATTAGAGCATTGACCCAGTGAGGAAAGGATGATGGAGACTATGATTCCCCCACAAGTCAGGATGAGACTCCGAACTTTAAAAATAAACAAAAGAGGCCAAAGAAGCCCAAATAAAAAATAGGCCAAAGAAGCCCACCAAAAAAACAAAAAAACAAAACAAAAAAAATAAGAGAAAAAGAGAGAAGGGGCAATGTTACTATCCTTTTACCACACTTGTGCTTCAGAGTAGCACCAAGTTCTTCATAAAGAGAGTCTCTTGAGTTATCACTTTCATATACTAGTGGGAATTTTCATTATAGAACTTGGCTTGTATTTTCCGATGATGGGCTTCCTCAAACGCCTGAGGTCTTCATGAGCAAGCAAGTTGGATGCACACACACTTAGTTTTCAGTCTGAGCTTTCATACACTTATAGCTCTTAGTGCATCCGTTGCGTGGAAATCCCTACTCACTCACATTGATATCTATTGATGGGCATCTCCATAGCCCGTTGATACGCCTAGTTGATGTGAGACTATCTTCTCCTTTTTTGTCTTGTCCACAGCCACCATTCTATTCCACCTATAGTGTTATGTCCATGGCTCATGCTCATGTATTGCGTCAAAGTTGAAAAGGTTTGAGAACATCAAAAGTATGAAACAATTGCTTGGCTTGTCATCGGGGTTGTGCATGATTTGAATATTTTGTGTGGTGAAGATGGAGCATAGTCAGACTATATGATTTTGTAGGGATAACTTTCTTTGGCCATGTTATTTTGAAAAGACATGATTGCTTTATTAATAGGCTTGAAGTATTATTGTTTTTATGTCGAATGATAGACTATTGCTTTGAATCACTCGTGTCTTAATATTCATGCCATGATTAGATTAAACTAGTCGCCAACCCGTGCTTCCGCACGGGCTAGCTTATTTTAGATAGATGTACATAAGTTATACTCCCTTCATTCCATAATAAAGTGTGTATAGATTTTTTTAACAGCTGAACATTGCAAACTTTAATGATGTTTAGAGAGAAAAATATATACTTTTAGAATACTAAATGCATATCATTGGATATATCATGAGTTAAATTGCCATATTGTATACGTTTGATACTGTAGATATCGATAGTTTTCTCCATAAACTTGGTCAAAGTTAGCTAAGTTTGACTTTTTGGAAAATATATATACACTACATTATGGAATGGAGGGAGTACTTCTATTAACATTTGTTATCTACAATTTTTGTTTGAAACAATCATTTAAATAGTAATTAATCATTGAGACTAATAACATACAATAATGCATATTTGTTACCATGTGTCAAAAATGTTCTACTCTTTTGAATAAATTCTATGTCATATAACTTACATATATGTATGGTTTACCAAATATGTTACACTAAGATTGTATTACCCTATTATATATTATCCTATTATATATTATCCTATTATATATATTATAGAACTGGTCGATTCCTATACTCACACTATACATATGTCCATGAAAGGATAAGATAGTACACAAAAATATGTCAATATTCACTAATATCTTCATTTGTGCATTTACTAATTGAGTCTTGCCGAGCCACATCAACCACGTTAACTTTCTTGTAAAGAAACTAACAAAGCAAAAGATATATGATGGACAGAGTTACTATCTTTAGGACAATAGCTGTCCAACAGACTGAACTGGTACAGATATGAATCTGGACAGTCTATGGAGGAGCTGAGTACCTACGGTGAGTATTAAAATGTCAACTACATCATTGACATCAACATACATGCATTTCAGCACCGGACAAAACAGGGCTGATGTTACTATGTTACTCCGGCAAAAGGGCATCAACTTTAGCAACTATCACGTACAAAGTATTGCTTGTCTGTTGTAGTCTTGTTCGTCCTAATAAATAGAAATTCAGCACTGGCCAGTACACGGTGGTGTACACATTGCAGTGCATCATCATCGTCTGTAACTCCACTGTGCAGGGCCAGCACACACAAATCATGTTTCCTCCCCAAGCACGCCACAACAGCCAGCTAGATTCTTTCACAGTTACCCTGTGTTATTGCACCTTGAGTCTCGAAGGTTGGGATACCCCGTCCGTGACGCCATGATGATGCCAGTAGGCTAGGTTTCAGAGGACAATAAGGCATAAAATTAAACAATTGAATCTTACCTCATTGCAAAATAGGTCAAAATGTTAAGAAGACAGATTCAACATACAAACTTGTTACTTGAGCCAAATGTGCAGAAAATTTGAACAAATGAAGTTGTTAAATGTACCTTTCAGAATATCAGATCCAATGCATGGGAGTTCATGCCATACAAATTAAAAGGCTACTTATGGTACTCCTCAGATCACCGATGGTGGACTCTTTTTCATAGGTATATAATATAACTATCTCCGAACCTGGCATGTGTGCATAATCATAAGTAAAAAAACCTAAAAATACACTAATAAGGAAAACCTTAAAGGTAGAAGCTGTTTTATGTTGGACAGTTGGAGTGTCATGTTTAGTTGACATTTGAGTAACTACTACTTGCAAATATCATGACACTGAATCAATACATATGGTACAGTCGAGTCTATGACCATGATTCGTAGCCAACAACAAAGCCTAGAGAAAGCCTAAAAATAATACAATAGGGATATTACTTTCAGTAACATAATATAAATCTCAGTATCCTACGATTATAGCAAACCCAGGATAGCATGCGATCTTTTCCTGTTCAGACTGCAGCTCAATCAATGACATGTTACAGCAAATAGATACCAAGTTAGCTGCATGCAAACATGGGAAGAGGGAAGACCATGAGACCTACATTCATTTGAGATAACAAATATAAAATCTGAAAGATGTCAATACAGAGTTGCAGTATCAGTATTAGCAGAGTTACAATTAGACTGGTTTTCATAATAAGAAAACACTAACGAACACATGACTATAGGGACTTCAAAGGTACAAAATTTTGAACATAAGATAATTAAAACAGAGTGAATATCACTCGTGAGCTTGTTTGGCATTGTCGTCCAAACGCTAGGTGATGCTACCGTCAAATACGCAAGAGTCCCCAACTGTGATAGGTAACGACATGACTGTGCTAAGTATTACAATTATAACATAAGCATATCAAGAAGTGATACTGTGTATAAATAACTAATAGTGCAATAACAGATCGACACTGAGATTCTGAAAGCCATATAACAGGTTAGCCATGAAACACTCCAAATCTAGGTGTGGCGCTGCTGA